>NW_020950098.1:4521993-4796028 GCF_900497805.2 Vombatus ursinus
TATCTATCTATCTATCTATCTATCTATCTATCTATCTATCTATCTATATATATACACAGATATATATTGCTTTGCAAACCTTAAAGTTCTATATAAATGCTACTTATTACTATTATTATTATTGTTATTATTATTCAATGTATTCTAATTACAAATTGCTCAAGTTGCCAACAAACATTTCTAATGTGTGTCAGGTGCTTTGCAAATCTTCAAGTGCTATATAAATGCTAACAATTACCACGATTACTACTGACATAGAGAGTAAGGTCATCTGCTAAAAGGGAAGGGAGTGAACTTGAAGAGGGTGGTGAAGATATATAATAACATTTTTAATAGCTGTGATGGGGGAAAGAATGAGGAATAAATACAAGATGAACGTAAGTTTTCTATAAAGCAAAAGAGAAAGAAAACTCAGGAATGGGGGCAGCTAGGTGGTGCAGTGGATAGAGCACCGGCCCTGAAGTCAGGAGGACCTGAGTTCAAATCCGGCCTCAGGCCAAACACTTGACACTCACTAGCTGTGTGACCCCGGGCAAATCACTTAACCCCAACTGCCTACAAAAAAAAACAAAAAAACAAACAAACAAAAAAACAACTCAGGAATGAAAGAGGGTGGTTTTGCCAAATAAAGATCTGTAGGTGTGTTTTTTTTTTGTCTTAAAGTAAAATGTTTGGTGTATTTCAGGATGTGAAAAAGTAAGACAGGCATAACAGTATACAACTAATTTGAGGATGTTTGAAAGAAAGTGAAAATCCAACTGATAAATGGTCTAAGGATATGAATAGGTAATTTCAGTTGAAGAAATTAAAGCTATCTATAGCCATATGAAAAAATGCTCTAAATCACTATTGCTTAGAGAGATGAAAATCACAACGACTCTGAGGTACCACATCACACCTATCAGATTGGCTAACATAACAAAACAGGAAAAGGATAAATATTGGAGAAGATATGAGAAAATGGGAACACTAATGCATCGTTGGTAGAGTTGTGAACTGATCCAACCATTCTGAAGAGCAATTTGGAACTATGTCCAAAGGGCTATAAAAAATGTGCATACCCTTTGACGCAGCAATACCACTTCTAGGTCTGTAACCTAAAGAGATAATAAAAACAGGAAAAGGATTCACATGTACAAAAATATTTACAACAGCTCTTTTTGTGGTGGCCAAGAATTGGAAATTGAGGGGATGGCCATCAATTGGGGAATGGTTGAACATGTTGTGGTATATGAATGTAATGGAATACTACTGTGCTATAAGAAATGATGAGCAGGCAGACTTCAGAAAAACCTAGAAAAACTCATATGAGCTGATGCTGAGTAAAGTGAGCAGAACCAGGAGAACATAGTATACAGTAAAAGCCACATTGTATGATGACTAACTTTGATAGACTTAGTCCTTCTCAGCAATGCAAGGATCTAAGACAACTCCAAAAGACTCATGATAGAAAATGATATCCACATCCAGAGAAAGAACTTTGGAGTCTGAATGCAGATGGAAGCATACTATTTGGTCTCTTTTTTTGCTGTGTTTTTTTTTTTGCTTGTTTGTTTCTTCTTTCTCGTGGTTCCTCCCTTTGGTTCTAATTCTTCTTCACAACATGACTAATGTGAAAATATGTTGAATATGAATGTATATGTAGAGCCTATATCAGACTGCAAGCCATCTTGGGGAAGGGGGAGAAGAGAGAGGATGAGAAAATTTAAAACTCAAAATCTCATGAAAGTGAATGTTGAAAACTAAAAATAAGTAAACTAATGTTTAAAATTTTTTAAAAAGAAAGTGAAGTTAAGAAGAAATAAATTGGAAAATAAGTGTATATGAAGAAGAATCAATCAATCAGCAAGTATATATTAAGCACCTACTATGTGCAAGCACAGCACAAGTACAAAGAATAAAACAACCTGTACTTGCAAGGAGTTTACACTCTAATGGGGGAGACAACAAATACATATATAAGCATGGGCAGCATAAATAGAAAATAAATAACAAATACGAATACATCCAAAGTGGTTAAATCCAAAGTGATTTGTCAGAGTGGGCACTAACAGTTGGGAGTTATCAGGAAAGGCTTCATGAAGAAGATGTTGTTTGAGCTGGAAGTTAAAGGAAGACAGGAACTCTGTAAGGAGAAGGGGAGGAGGGAAAGCATTCTGGGCATGGAGATGGCCAGAGCAAAGGCACATAGACAGGAGATGAAGTATTATGTTCGAGGAACAGAGCCAGAGGGCCAATTTAGCCGAATTGAAGAGTATGGGTGGGAGATCAATGTTCAAGGAGGCTGGAAAGATGGGTGGAAGCCAGGTTGGGTAGGGCTTAAAAGATAAACAGAGTTTATATTTGATCTTAGAGATATGAGGAAGCTACTAGAGGTGATCGAGGAAGGGAGTCACATGGACAGATCTGCACTTAGGGAGAATTACTTTGGCAGCTGTATTGAAGGAGGGAATAGAGTGGGGAGAGACTTGAATCATGGAGACTAATTAGGAGGATGCTGCAATAATCTAGGCGAGAGGTGGTGAGGGCTGTACAGAGGCCATAGCTGTGGGAATGGAGAGAAGGAGTTGAATCCGAGAGATGTTGTGAAGCTAGAAGCGGCAAGATTTAGCAACTGGTTGGAAATATAGAGTGAGGGAAAGGGAAGAGTCTAAGATAATGCTGAAGTTAATAGGCCTGGGAGACTGGGAGGATGGTGGTACATTGGACAGAAATAGAGAACTGTGGGATGTCTCCAGGATATCTAGTTTGAAATGTCCAACAAGCAACTGGCAAGGAGGGACTGAAAGTCAAGGAAGCTGAATATATGGATTTTGGAGCCCTCTGAATAGAAAAATCATGATACTTGGGAGCAGATAAAGGTTACTAAGGAAGGGAAGGGAAGAATGGAAGGGAAGAAAGGAAGGGACAAAGGAAGAGAAAAGGGAAGGGAAAGAGGAAGGGAAAAAAGGGAAGGAAAGGGAAGAAGGAAAGGGAAAAAGGGAAGGGAAAAGGGAAAAGGGAAAGGGAAAAGGGAAGGAAAGAAGGGAAGGGAAGGTAAACGGAACCTAGGAAAAAACCTTGGTGAATTCACCCATGCTAACTTGTTGATAAGTTAGCAAAAGCTATCAAGGAGGAGAACAGAACCAGGAAAGTTATTTCCAGAAACTCAGACATGTTGATCAATAGTATCAAATGCAGCAAACAGGTCAAGAAGAATTAAGCCTGAGAAAAGACCATCATGTTTGGCAATTAAGAGGTCACTGGTAACTGGAGAAAGTAGTTTCAGTTGAATGATGAGATCAGAAGGAAAGAGAACATGCATTTATTAAATAGCTATTATGTGTCAGGCACTGGACTAATTGCTTTACAAATATTATCTCATTTCATCCTCACAACAACCCTGTCAGATAGGTGCTATTATTATTCCCATTTTACAGTTAAGGAAACTGAGGCAGACAAAGGCTCGGTGGCTTCCTCAGGGTTACACAAAGAGAGTGCATTTGAACATGGATCGTCCAGACTGCAAGCCCAGCATTTTATTCACTACACCCACCTAACTGCCTTTGAAGTCAGAGGAGAGATTGCAAAAGGTTGAAGAAACAAGTACTAGAAGCAGTGGAGCATAGACAATTTTTTCAAGGGCTTTGGTTGAGAAAAGGAAAAGAGATATAGGACTCTCACCTCATCCATCTGTTAGGTCTCCCTGGCTCCCCTCTGACAACACTACATCCCTCGCTATCCTTTCCAGCACTGGTTGGATTTTCTCTCCCACTCTGACAAACTGCTTCTGGAAGGCAAACTGAATATTCCTTGCTCCCTATTGTTATTTCCAGAAACTGAAAGCAATGACAAGTTAAATATGAGACATTAAAAGCACATGAATGGGTGAATGAATTGCCAAAAGACTTGAAGACTGAACAGGAATTCAATAAGCATCCAATAAAATGGGTATGTGTGAAATATGCAAGCACATTGTGTAACCACAAAATAGACTCATACCAAAATAGGGCAAAAACTTTCTAGAAGCATCCTAAGTGGTGAGCTGAACTGACTACAAGACAAAACGGAGATGCAAGTAAGACTTTTGAGGTTTTCCATTAAAAACCCACAACTCAAGATATAATCACATTGGAATCCTTATGCTTCTAGGACTGGCATGGTATTTGAATGTACATTTGTATGTGCCCAAACCGGTTTTGATTTTATTTGTAATAACTTATTATAAACCAAAATCTCATGTCCATGGAATATTTATCATCCACCAATCTACAGTCTTATGATGCAAAGCAGTGATTTGAAATAGTTTGACTGAATTTCAAAAGAAAAGCACTCTAAATTTTGTTAAAAAAGCCATATTAGGGATTATAGAAAAATGCAAATTACTTTAAAATCTAATCTGGACTTCCCCCAATATTTCTCAGAAAAGTAACTAGGCAGGGAGAGATTAGGATGAGAATGAGAAACCAGGGCACCATCCTCCTTCCACCCTTTCCCAGAAGGCCCTTTAACTATGGATGTCCTGAAAAGAAACCAGCTGCCCAACCTGAGAACCATTCCTATAGTCAGAGTTGTTCCTCTCTGATCCATTTTCCAAAAAAAAAAAATGAGAGTTGGGACACAACCCCAGCCCTGGGGTAGAGCAACAGGGGCATTATAACATATCCTAGGAACCAAGAAAAGGGGCTAAGGGCCCTGCCCACTCCATCCCAGCTTACCTGAACTTATCATCTAATGAGGGGAAAGAGATGTATTTACCCATATAACTGTGCAATAAGAGGAAATGGAATATGGTCAAAAACGACATATGGTCAAAGTGCTATGAAAAATCTAAGGAAGAGATCATTTTCATGGTTGGTTGGTTGGTTGGTTGGGGACCTTTGTTCTCAAAGAGGACCAAAATGACATTACTATGTTACAGTCAAGGTACAGTGTAGTGTGTCCAACTGTGACTGATCAGACCAATATGAGCTTGGAAGCCAGGTCTGGCACAAGTAGTCCACATAAACATTTCATGGTACAGGGTAGAGAGAGAGCAGAAAAGGACTTCATGGAAGAGGCTATGCCCGAGGTGGACATTGAAGGCAATGGTTTCAAAAGGCAGAGATGGTCAAGAGGGGAAAGATTATTCATTCCAGGCATGTGGGATACTGTGAACAAAAGTACAGAGAGAGTAGAAAAAAGGATGAGACAAGAATGGGGGACAGATGAGTGGAGTCTAGTTTGGTTAGTACACAGAAATATAGGAAGGGAGAGCAGCAGGAGATAAGGTTAGAAAGGCAAGGTGGGGCTACATTGTGGAGGGCCTTGAGTGCTAGGATAAGAGTTTATATTTTATCTGATCGGGCAATAAGGAGCCACTAAAAAATTTTGAGCAAAGTAATGTAGTTGTAGTGGTACATTCAGAATATTACTTGCATAGCAATAACAAGGACGGAAAGAGGAAAACCAGGTAAGGGCTATTACAATGTAATCCAATGAATAAGGGGTTAAACTAATAAGGCGGCAAAGAGCGGAGGAAACAATGCAAGAGATATACAGTGCATCACTTTAGGTAAGTCACTTAATTTTATGTTCCCTTCAGTTTCCTCTCTAGTAAACTGGGAGAAATAATACTAGTATTACCTACCACATAAGAGTGTGGTAAGGAAAAACAGTGATTTCACTGCTATAGTGAACTCTCATTTAAGGAAACTCCCCTCCCAACAAAGGTCAGCATCTTCTCTCTGTCTTATAATCAGCAAGAATTGACCAGGGCACTACACACTTAGCTGACTTGCTAGGGTCACATATCTGTTATATGGCAGAAGAGATCAGTGGTGGAGGAGTACAGGTGAGGGTGCAAGCACGATTCTATAGAACTAGCAGACCTGGTCAATGAAATGACTGAAGCCCAGTCTACCACCTTCCTGGATTTTTTTTTTCTTTTCTAGGAACGTCACATGGGAGAAGCTATTACCTGTCACCCATTGCCTCTCTGATAATTTTCTTCCTGTTTCCCCTTCTGATCCCAAAGAGGAGAGGGAGGAGGAGAGAAGTCACTCATCTCCTCTGACTATACCCGAAACAGCCAGCATTTAGAAACTTCAGGTGTTTTTTTTTCAATTGTTCATTCAAATTACTGTTATTTGCAGCTACTATGGTGTGCTCAGCTGCTAGGTGGCGGAGTGGACAAAGCATTGGGCTTGGAATCAGGAAGACTCATCTTCCTGAGTTCAAACCTGACCTCAGACACTAGTTGTGTGACCCTGGGCAAGTCACTTAACCCCATTGCCCAGCCAAAAAAAAAAAAAGAATCAAATATATTTGATGCCAGAGTCTGGCATGTAAAGCTTTTCCCAACCTGGAGCCTTCCTACTTTTCCAGTCTTTTTACTTTATATCACCCTTACACAAACTGTACAGTCTAGTACTTACTATTAACCGAAGGGAAGGAAGTAACAGTGACTTGGAGATCTTCCTGCCTGCTTGCCTGGCTTCATGGAGGTACTTGTACCCTCAAAAGGCCTTTAGTAGCTAAGGCTAATCTAAGCCCCCTAGAGCTAAAATCAAACTCATCATGTTTGATTGGGACTGCACTAGTTGGGATTATATTGTATACTGCCAATAAGAATCTAGATCCAGAAAATTGAAAGGAAGCAGGGAGAAAGACAGGACAGGGAGAAATAACGAGATATAGACACTGATAACTCAACAGCTTCCTACAGCTCAAGTTTTGAAGGTAGGGACCAAGTTAGAGCAGAGCTACAAGTAATATTTGTTTAGTTTCTCTTTAATTTACTTTCAATCTTCTTTTACATCAATAAATGGAATATTTAATAGCTTTCCTATAAGCCTGATCATTAAGGCATTTGGAACAAAATGCAACAAAATTTTAGGTTTTTTTTTTCTAGTTACTAAATTTTAGCAGAATTCTGGGACTATGGATAACATTGATTATTCCAAATTCAAGTAGGGGTTAGTATTTTAGGATGTTAGCACAAACACCCCCTTTTTTTTTAAATTATAAAATAGAGTGTGTGTGTTGATTCAAGCCTCAAATGACGCCAGGCACTTGTAACCTTGGCAGGCAAATGGTCTAGGCATGGTGACAAGACTTTAAAGAGTAGGCTGCAGCTCAACTTTAAAAAAAAAAAAAATGCCTGTAAGGACGCTAATAAAAGTCACCAAAAATTAAACTGTCAACTGGGACCAAAATCATGTGAATAAATGTTAAAGGAATTCAAGCAGTAAGTCTGCTACTGCATTCAAAATCACAGTCAACAGGATGCTTTCTTCTAATACTATTGGACTAGAAGCATTAAGTCGATTAACATGTCACTGAAGCACACAATCTCAACACTATTTCCCTGGCAGTCCATGCTACTTTAACCAGAGCCTGAGAACCCTTTCCATAAAAGGTGGAAAAGTTCTTGGGCCTCATCGTTTGTGCTCAAAACTATAAAAGGATTATATAAAAGACTGGTATCTTTTTGGAAAGCAAAAAAAAAAAAAAACCAACAACAAAAAACAAAAAAACTCAAACTTGATGTGGTCGTTGCTTAAGCCGACATTTAAAAAATTAAGTTTTTCTTTCTGACATAAGTTCTGTGCCTGTTTAGTTACATTCATATATAGCAAAAATCTGCATGAGCTTAAAACACATTTTAAAAACTTAATTCTCTCTAGTTTGTCAAAAAAGCATTCTATTTTTTAAAAAAGCTACTTTTTAATACTTTCTCCTAGCCCTCACAAGGGCTCTAAAAGGGAAAACAAGTGAATGAATGTGGAAGTAGCCCTTTATCTTGATAATCTAGTTAACAACAACAAAAGGAAAAATAAAATGCCATTAACTAAACTTTGTTATGAACAAAAGTTTCCTTTTCTCAATGCTCTGTATTTAAGTGCCAAATTATTTTGATGACTAATAGTTTGCCTGTAACAAATACGAAAGTACATGGAAACAGTACAAATACTTTCATGTTTTGTTTGCACCTGATAAACTGAGACATTGGTCCCTCTAAACCAGGGGCTCTTAATCTCTGGAGTCTATGATCTTATTTTAAAAAAAATTAAATAAGTGTATTTCATATTATTTTTGTAATCGGATGTATTTTATTTAATGCTTTTTAAAACATTATTCTGAGAAGGGGGGCACAGGCTTCCCCTGATTGCCAAAAGACGCCATCGAACACCCCAAAAAAGTGAAGAACTCTTCTCATGAGCAGTAGTGAATTATGTGATCATAGCAACAGAGATGAGAACTGGAAAGGACCCCAGGGGCAATCTAATCCAACCTGTTATAGGGGAGGAAACTGAGGCCCCAGGAGATTAGCCCAGGGCCACACGGGTAGTAAATTTCAAAGTGGGATTCAAACCTAGCTCTTTTGACTCCAAACTCAAAGCACTTCAGTATTTTGAAGAAAAGGTTTGAAGAAAGCTATCCTTCTTCGAAACCACCAATATTTGGGATTTGAGAATCACCAAACAGAGTAGCCTGTAGTCTCCAAGTCAAAGCCATGAATAGCACCTTTCATTCAATTAGTCTGAGTTCAGACAGTAAGAGTAGTCTCTCTGAAAATATTCAGGTGACTTTTCCTCTTTTGGAAAAAAAAAAAAAGGCAACTTCGGGGTTACGTTACACTGTGGCCTTTTCACTATTGCCCAGAGAGGACTCCTAAGCACAAGGTGCGTTAGCTGGGGCAGAAGTGACCAAATGAGAGGGGGCTTCCCTCTCTGGCTCTCTTTGGGCCGCATCACACCCCGCCTGCACCCGGGGTCCTGGCGCATCTCCCGGAATGGGAGGCGGACCAGTCCTTCCCACCCGGTTCAGCTGGCCCGTTACTCCTGGCATTTCAGGGCGGTGTTAAGTGGCCTCCCCAAGAGGTGGGCTGCGCCCGCCCCCCCAGCTCTGCTCTGCCGGGGGCTTCCTCTCCCAATCCGGGGCGGGGACCCCGGGGCTAAGGGAATGGAGGAGGGGGCGAAGTCCCCACCCCCTGGCCCGCTCGCAGACCCTGCGTCATTGCAGCCGGGAGGGATCCCAGCCAGGGGCTGGCCGGCTCCGGGGTGACAGAGGGGAGCTGCCACTGTCCTGTCTGTCTCTTTATTGAGCCGCGCCTTCCCGAACCCCAACTTTCCAAGGGGGGGTGGGGAGGTGGGATGCACTTACCCGGCTGGTGGGCAGCCGCCGCGGCCAGGCAGAAGCAGAGCTGGAGGCAGAGCCGGAGGGCGCGCGGCGGCGGGCGCATGGACGCCGGACTGACAGATGGACAGACTGACGGGGCAGAGGGAGGCCGCCGCCGTGGCCTTGCCCGGGCTCCCCGCTGTCTGTCCCTCCCCGGCTGCGGGCGACAGGGCGTCGGGAGGCATGACGGGAAATTCCTGGGCAAGAGCAGCCAACTCCAAATATGAGCATAGACGGCGAGAGTGAGGGAGGACAAAGGCGCCCGGGCAGGGCTGCGGGCTCCCGTCCCGCACCTCCTCCTCCTCCTCCTCCTCCTCCTCCTCCTCCTCCTCCTGACAAGCGGGATTTGAACCTGGGTCCTTTGACCCCAAATACAGGCCTCCTTCCATTGGACCACACTGTCTCTCCAACACTCCTTTTCCTTCTCCTCATTCCTATCCCCTGCTGTTTCTCCTCTTTCTTCCCCTTCTTCCTTTTTTCCTCTCCTCTCTTTTCATCTCTTCCTTTCTCCTTCTCTTCCTCCTCCTTCACAGCTGTGAATAGAGCAGCAGAGCCTGGAATCAGGAAGACCTTGAGTTCAAATCCGACCTCAGGTACTGACTAGCTGCGTGACTAGGCAAGTCACTTAACCTCTGTTTGCCTCAGGTCCTTCAGCTGTAAAATGGGGATAATAATAGCACCTACACGACAGAGTTGTTGTGAAGATCTGATGAGATATGTATGCCTAGCACAGTGCCTGGCAGGTAGTAGATGCTACATAATTGTTAATTTCCTTTCCCTCTGCTTTGTTGTGCCCTCCCATCAAAAGACTCAGAACCAGGGCTGAGCAAGGGATGGGATGGAGTCAGGAAGGGCCTAGTCTCTTGGGGAGGTCCTATGAATAACAGCCAAGCACCTCAGTTCCAGGAGGAGTTGAAGGCTAGAGGGCTGGGTGTTGGTGGGGTGGGGGAGAGGAGTGCCCCTCCACACCACGTCAAGGAGAGCAGGGCAGCAGAAACTCCATGGCCCATGAGTTAGAGGAGTGAACTTCGAGGGGCTGTAAGAAAAGGAGGGGCTCCAAGGTCTACTTTCAACAACACAGGAAAGGATTTTAGAGGTTTCATAGAATTACAGGCTTATAGCTGGAAGAGGCTTTAGAGGCTGACTCCAACCCCCTCCTTTGACAGAAACTGGAGCTGAGAGGTTAGTGCCTTGCTGAGGGTTTCTCAATTAAGTCTCTGAAGCAGGATTTGGACTCAGGTCATCTTGCCCTGGGGCAGCTAGGTGGTGCAGTGGACTGGGCTCTGGTCTGGAGTCAGGAAGATGAGTCTTCCTGAGTTCAAATCCAGCCTCAGACACTTGCTAGCTGTGTGACCCTGGGCAAGTCACTTAACCCTGTCTCCCTCAGCTCCTCATCTGTAAAATGAGCTGGAGAAGAAAATGGCAAACCACTTCAGTATCTCTGCCAAAAAAACCCCAAATGAGGTAATAAAGAGTGAGACATGATTGAACAACATCTTGCCCAACTCCCTCCTTTTGCAGATGAGGAAACTGAAATCCTGAGAGGTTATTGAGACCAGAAACTGTTTCATTTTTGTCTCTGTGGCCTCAGTACCTAGCACACCCTAGACATTTAATAGAGGTAGCACTGAGTAGTGGACAGACATTGGACTTGGAGGCAAGAAGACCTGAGTTCAAATTCTGTCACAGACAATACCAGTCATGTCCCTGTGTGACTTAATGCCTCTTTATGCCTCAGTTTCCTCATTTGTAAAAGGATGGGGTTGAATATAGTACTGTGGAAAGAGCTCTGGCTCTGGAGCCAGAGGCTGATGCTTATCACCCATGTGACCACTTGACCTCCCACTAGACCAGATGGCATCTGAGGTCCTTTCCCTAGCTGGAAGGCTATGTGTAATGTTTACTGATTGCCCAAGGTCACAAAAGTAGTATGTGACAGAGCTGGGTTTAGAACTTAGGTTCTATGATTCCAAGTTCAGTGCTCATGTTGAACTATGTTGCCTTGTCCTGTTGTCCAAGACTGAAGAAGTGAGGAGTCAACCTTGCTCCCTCCCACCCTAATCAGGCTTTCTCTATACCAAACAATGTAGGGTTGTAGTAGAAATAGTCCAAATCCCAGTGTGGCCTTGGACAAGACATATAGAAGCCTATACAGTTTGTTAAAGAGAAGGGCAGCTGGGGAGATTGGGATAGATTTCCTGGAGGAGGTGGTACTTGGGCTGAGCTTTAAAGGAGGTGAATCTAAGAGGTAGGGGTGAGAAGGGAGTGTATTTCAGATTTGGGGGACAATTGTATGTCTCCAACTGGATATTAAAATGTGAGTGGATAGGAGACAGATGGGAGATATTTGTCCAACATAGCCAAAACCAAACTCATTATATCTTTCACTAAACCCAACCCCTCTTCCAAACTACCTTATTTTTGTTTGTTTTTTTTTAAATTGCTGTTTATCTTTTGGTTTTGCATCACTTACATTTTCCAAAATATTCCTTCCATCCTACCCAAGGAAAAAAAAAAAGGAAAAACAGTTCAACTAAACTAACACATAAACCAATTTTGACACTACAGCCATGGTACCCTGCCCCTGCTTCCCCCCCCCTTCTAACTTTCCCCTTCCCCTACTTTGTCTTTCCTTCTCTCTCTCTCTGTCTCTCTCTCACACACACACACACACACACACACACACACACATACATACGCACACCTCCCTTTCTTTAGGGCTAACTTTGGTCATTGTTTCACAGCATTTAGTTTCACCTTATTTTTGTTGAGGGCACAGTCCTTGTCATAGGATTACAGGATCATAGATGCAGGTCTTCGAACTCCAAATACAGCATCCTTTCCACTGATCCACAGTGCTTTCCCCATTCTCCTCCTTTCTCTTTAGCCTCCACAATATATCTCCCATTCATCCCCTTCTGTCCACTCATGTGGCCACCACCCTAGTTTAAGAGAAGTCCAGGGCAGCTAGGTGGTGCAATGGATAGAGCACTGGTCCTGGAGTCAGGAAGACCCGAGTTCAAATCCGGCCTCAGACACTTACTAGCTGTGTGACCCTGGGCAAGACTTAACCCTGATTGCCTCAAAAACAATAAAATACAAAGAGAGAAGTCCAGACAACTCTTGTCTGAACTACTGCAATTTGCTTCCCAATCTCCAGTCTCTCTCCTCTCTAATACATCAACACAGCAGCTTTTATTACTGAACTATAGGGCCAACCACATCACTCCCCTACTCAAGCCCCCAGTTCTCTCTTGCCTCTAGGATAAAATACCAACCTTTCTGTATGGCATTTTAAAGTCCTTCACAATCTGGCTCCAGCCTATCTTTCTTGACTCATTACACATTACTCTCTTTCATACATTATTATTATTATATTATACCTTATTCTCTTTCATACATTATCATTATTATAGTATACATTATTCTCTTTCATCCACTCTACCATCTAATCAAATGGCCTGCTGGATTTCTCATAAATGACATTCCATCTCTGTGCCTTTGAATGGCTGGTTTCTGATGCTTTATTTGGCTCTTTCCTATGTGTTTATAATCTAATTCCTATAATAATTGTTTGTATACACATTTTTTTTTCTCACCTAGATTTTCTCACCTGCTAGATTGTATGTCCTTTGATGTCAAGGAGTCTATTATTCCACCTTTTTATCTCTACTGCGTAGCACAATAATATATGTTTGTTGTTGAATTGAACTATCTTATTGCGGGTGGAAATTGGCTGACTGTTTTATTACCAAGTGTTTAAAGTATGTGATATGTAAATTGGTATTGTAAAATAGAACCTTGGATTACCATTTAGGGAGGGGAAACAAACGGAATGAGCTTCCTATGAACCGAAGGAAACTGGCAATTTCATGAGCTAACCTATCGATGCAGCTCATTGGACCCAAGCGGGAATCTGTCAGTCAGTCATTCTAGCTCTACGAGGTTGAAACCCAAAGACCCTGGTAAATCGCCACAGGCCTTAATGAAAGACAGAACTTACCTAACTTATCTTTGAAGCAAAAAAGGTAGAGGATGTAAGTCTTGAAAGCAGGATAAGAAACCACAACACAGGCTAAAGAGGCTTCCACGTGTAAAGCAGCCTTTAAGGACCCTGTGCAAGAGGCTGAGATACCAGTGAGACCGATAAGATTAGTTTCACCTAAGGAAAGAACCAGCCTTCTCTGGGCTGATGAGGTTGCTAGGATACCACCAGTCTGATTCTTGAAATAGGTCAAGATCTAGAATAGAATTTCAGAGACACGGTCAGACAGTTAACTGAAAATCCTCTGCATCATCCTAAATGTGACAGCCTTGAATTCTATACACCACAATGTTTTGTTTGATTTTTTTTTTAATTTGCCAGGAAACCTTTTTTACTCTAACCACAAATTAAAGGGAAGAATTTTATTCATGCTCAGGACAGAAGCTTTTGTTTTGTTTTTTGTTTTTGTTTTGGGGGGCGGGGAACAAGGGGAGCAGGAAACCTGACTACCCCAAGGCAGAGCAAGAGTGAGAAAGTAAACCCTCTTTCACAGGGGATTTGGGATCAGACCACAAGAGCTGCTCTCTGAGCCTCTAGGCCTTTCAGCACCTACTATTCATGAATGAGCCAGGGAACCCAGATACTTACCCACCTTGAAACTTGCCTTGTGTCAATCCCAAGCATTTATTAAGTGCCTGCCACATGCCAAGCAACCATGCTAAGTGCTGTGGACACAAAAACTGAAACTACTCTCTGCCCTCAAGGACCCTACATTCTAACAGAGGAAATAATATGTACACCTATAAGTAAATTCAAAATATATATAAAATAAAACTAGAAGCTTGTGGGGATCAGGAAGGGCCTTCTGCAAGTCAGGGTACTTGAGCTGAATTTAAGAGGCTAGAGATTTTAAGGGAGAGAGCATTCTAGGAATTGGGGCTGGGGGTGGGTGATGGTGAGGTTTAATACTGTGCAAAGACAAAGGTGGCAGATGGAATGTCATGGGTAAGGAACAAGTGAGATAGTTTGACTGAAACATAAAATGCATAAAGGGGAGCTTTGTACAATAAGCCCGGAAAGGGGGTTCAGGGCTGGAGCTAGATTGTGAAGGGCTTTAAATACCAGATAGAGGGGTTTGTGTTTGGTCCTCGAGTCAAATGGGTGTTACTGAAGCTTTTGGACCAAGAATGTAACATGGTCATATGTATTTTTGGATCAAGAATGTAACATGGGAATATCATGTGTGGGAGGATAGAGAACAGATGAAGACAGGGAGATCAGTCCAGGCAGAAATCTAACATCTTAGAACTTCATTAGATTGTAAGCAACTTATAAACAGGAACTGTCTTGCCTCATTTTGCATCCCCAGTGCTTAGCATAATGCCTAGTACACAGTAGGTTATTTAACAAATGTTTATTGATTATTGATAGGCAAGAGATGTTACAGGCAACTATGTGGTATAGTGAATAGGGTCAAGTTAGCAAGACTTGAGCTCAAATTCTGCCTCACATAACTAGTTGTGTGACTGTTTGCCTCTGTTTCCTCATCTGTAAAAAGGACTAATAATAGCACCTTCTTTCTAAGGTGGGTGTGAAGATCAAATGAGATGATATTTGTAAAGTGCTTAGCACGGTGCACGGCTCATAGTAAGCAAGGTATAAATGCTAGCTATAATTATTTCGGAAAGATTTAGAAACTGATTGGGTATGGAGAAGGGAGAGGAGGAGAACGAAAGTAATGAGTCAAGGATAACTCCAAGGTTGTGACTGTGAGAATTGGAAGGATGGAGATGCTCTTGACATCGAGAAGGTGGTAGGCGAAGAGGGCCCAGGAGGAAGAGATAATGAGTTCTGTTTTAGACATGTTGAGTTTGATATGTCTATAGGACATCCAGTTGGAAATGTAGTAGGCATCTGGTGATTTAGGACTGGAGCTCAGGAGAGAGACCAGAGCTAAATCTGTAAGTCTGGAGATCATCTGCATAGAGGTGAAAATGGGACCCATGGGAACAGATGATCTCACTGAGAAAAATGTAGTTCCTTCTCAGATGTAGAAAGAAAAAAGGGCACTGAACAGATTTGGGTTACACCCACAGGTAGGAGTAGCATCATGGATGATGATAAAACAAATACTGGGAAGCACCAGCTTCTTCTGGTAGGCCAAGAACAGTGGGAGGAGGCTCAAGGAAGCAGTGTCATAAAAACCCAGGGAGATTATCCAAAAGGAGAGGGCAATCAATGGTGTCAAATGCTACAGAGATCAGGAAGGAGATGGAGAAACCATTGGTTTGAATGATGAGCTCAGAAAGATTTTGAAGGGTTAAGTAGTAAGTGAGAGGCAAGAAAGTTGAGGTAACTGGTGCAGAGAGTTTTTGTTTTTTTCAAGGAGTTTGAGTGACGTAGAATGACATATTGGGGGTGATGGTCAAGAAAGTCAACTAACCTTATTCCTTCTCCCCTGTTTTTACACAGTTGTGTTGTTTAGTTGTTTTCAATAGTGTCCAACTCTTTGTGACCTCATATGGGGTTTTCTTGGCAAAGATACTGGAGTGGTTTGCCATTTCCTTCTCCAGCTCATTTTACAGATGAGGAAACTGAGGCAAACAGGGTTAAGTGATTTGTCTAGGGTCATGCAGCTAGGAAGTGTCTGAAGTCATATTTGAACTCGTGAAGATGTCTTACAGACTCCAGGCCCAGCACTCTATCCACTGCACCACCTAGCTGCCCTTTTCTACAGTTACTAGTCTAATATGTACTTAACCAAACATCTTCTATGGCCTAGTAAGCTCCACCAAGGGAATTTTTCCTCTACTAAAGTTTTTGTTTGTTTTGTTCTGCTTTTAAAATTAAAGTACAAGGGAATTCATTCTGAATTTTTTCTTTGATGACCAAGATTAGGATACAGTTGAACAAAATGTAGTTTTGTTGATGGACTATCATTGCACCAAAAGAAATGACAAAAAATGAAGAATTCAGAGAGCCATGGGAAAACCAGTAATTCAGAAAGAACAGAACCAAGAGTGAAAAGATTATATGCAATGACTGCAATGAGGTAAACACAAATGAAGCAAACATGGAGAAGCATATTTACAGCTCTAGTGAAATACAAATGGTGGCCAATCCCTTAGGGCCCTACTGCCAAAGGACACGCAGACTCACAGGTTTAGAGCTGGAAAGGACCCTAGAGGGCATCCAGCCCAAGGGTGGCACAGAGAATAAAGCACTGGATCTGGAATCAGGAAAACCAGAGTTTAAATATAGCTTCAGCTACTCACTGGCAGTGTGGCCTTGGGCAAGTTACTCACCTGCCTCAGTTTCTTCAACGATAAAATGGGGATATTAGCAGTGACCTCTCTTTCACTAAGGTTCACACCAATTCAAATTTATCACTCAGAGCCAGAGAAGCATTTATCTCTTAGACTTCAGAACATTCTCTCTCCTTTCTTCAGTTCATTCTCTGGCTCATGGTCTTTTTTTACACCAACTCTTGTTTTTATAGTCAGGGTGATGTATCCTCAGCACCCCAAACCCTCAATTCTCAGGGTTGTTGTGAGGATTAAATAAGATATTTGTAAACTGCTCAGTCCAGTGCCTGACACATAGCAGGTGCTTAATAAATGTATTCTCTTCCCTTTTCATTTTACAGTTGAGGATTTCTGCTAACAACAATTTAACTGTTCAAGAAATGTCTTTTCTCAAGGGGGTTAACTGACTGTGGGGAAATATCTATTGTGTTATAAACAAAATATGTAAACGGCTTTAAAATATATTATTGTATTAGCCCCAGTTTCCTCAATTGTAAAAAGGAAGATGATAATAGCACTTAACTAGCAAGTTTGTTGTGAGGATCAAATGAGATATTTGTAAAAAGTACCTAGAAAGCCTGGCACATAGTAGGTGTTCTACAAATGTTTATTCCCCCTTCCCCCTAAATAAAGACAAATAGAAATGTTATGGGAATAGAAGATGTGTAAAGTGATGAAGAGTAGAGAAAACATGATGAAAAGTAATAAAGAGTGTAGTGAACAGGGGATGAGGAGTCAAAGACCCATTTACTGCAGTAAAATGATTTATCCGAGATCACAACTACTGACAGAATGGGGACTGGAACTCAAGTCTCTTGATTCCTAGTCCAACGTTATCTTTATTGTATCTTGTTGCCTCTCTCACCTGTTCTAATTATCATCTTCCCAAATACGCAGGATCTTAATTTCAGAATCATCTTTATAGCCTCCCCAGAGCTTCAGTTTTCTGCACACAGTAGGTGCTTAATAAATACTAAATTAAGTACAACTTAATTTCCCTTCCCCAGAGGGTAGCATACCTCTTCCAAGAAGCCCTCCGTGCACTTCACAATCCTTTGTAGGTCCTCTGCCATAGTTATCCCTCCCTTCTCCTTCATTCCCACCACCCGTGACTAACTCCACTCCGTCTCCAGCCGCTAAGTTATTGGTATGCCCCACCACAGACAAATTCTTACATTCCAAGGTTGTTCAAGAAGCATTTATTAAGTGCTTACCACACACTGGGGAAAAACCAGTTCCTGTCCTCAAGAAGCTCACATTCTAATGGGAGAAACAACATACAACTATCTACTTGGTAGATATACATTCAGGGAGAAGACTGTCTCTGGGTCTTCCTTTACTACCATACCACCCTCCTTTGGTGGCATAGAGGATCACAAACTGTCTGAAGTGGGGTCCCAAGGCGAGGGAGAACCTCTCCAGTCCAGCCCTACTCTGCTTCCTCATCACTGAGGACAGGCAGAAGAGGTAGCTTCAGGGCATCCCAGGGTCTCTGTCTTTCCTACCAGACCGCCTCAATTACTTGTTGCCCAGCCACTTCCAGATTTTCTCTTTGTCACTATCATTCAGCAATTTCTCTTCCTTTTAAGTTTCACTCCATTCAAATTTATTACTCAAAATCCTACTGTAATTTATCTCAGTCCTTAGAAAATTCTCTCTTCTCAAATTCAATCAGGGATCATGGTTATCCTTTCCACCAACTCCTCATATATGTTTTTCTTTCTTTTCTTATACTGCATATTTTTATTTTGCTAAATATTTCCTAATTACATGCAATTTTTTTTATTTTTTAAAAAATTAAGAGTTTCAAATTCTCCCTCCTGCTCCCCCCACCACCCCCAGAAGGCAAGCAATATTAATTATACATGTTAAGTCATGCAAAACACCATCTGTGTCGATGTATCTTTAAACACCCCAAACTCTGTTTCTCAAACTTAAACTCCCATGACTTCCTCCACTCTACATAATGGCTATAGCAGTGATTTGGACGAATAACAAATTAGCACTTAATATAGCACCTACTATGTGCTGGGAACCTAGCACAGAGTAGATGCCATACAAATATTAACAGGTTTGAATAATGGGAGGTAGGTGCTATTACTATTCCCATTTTACAGTTGAGGACACTGAGGCAAGCAGAAGTTGTGACTAGCCCAGGGTCACACTAGCTCATGTCTAAGGGGAGATTTCAGCCTGTCTTTCAAGTCCAGTGCTCTGTCTACTGTACCACCTAGTTGCCTCAGCAGGACTAGCAAGATAGTACTGACATTATATAATATGGATTTTAAATGGTTTATACCTGTCTTAGAAAGACATGATGCATACCCTTTGACCCAGCAATAGCACTTCTAGGGTTATCTACCAAAGAGATCATACAAATGGGAAAATATTTATAGCAGCTCTTTTTGTGGTGGCAAATAATTGGAAATTGAGAGGATGCCCATCAATTACGGAATGGCTGAACAAGTGGTAGTATATGAATGTAATGGAATACTATTGTGCTATAAGAAATGATGAACAGACTGACTTCAGAAAAACCTGGAAAGACTTGTATGGTCTGATGCTGAGTGAAGTGAGCAGAACCAGGAGAACACCATACACAGTAACAGCCACGTTGTGTTATGACTAATATTGATAGACTTAACCCTTCTCAGCAACACAAAGATCTAAGACATCTCCAAAGGCCTCATGATGGAAAATGCTATCCCCATCCGAAGAAAGAACTATGGAGTTTGAATGCCGATCGAAGCATACTATTTGCTATTTTTTTTTCTTCTGTTGTGTTTTGTTTCCTCTTTCTGGTGGTTCCTCCTATTGATTCTAATTCTTCCTTACAACATCACTAATGTGAAAATGTTTAATAGGAATGTATATGTATAGCCTATATCAGATTGTGTTTTGTTTCCTCTTTCTGGTGGTTCCTTCTATTGGTTCTAATTCTTACTTACAACATCACTAATATGAAGGGGGGAAAAAGACAGATATGAGAGATCTGAAGGTGGTGCAGAAGAAAACAGCCTTGGTTGTTAGCTGCTGTTTGTTAAGATGAATAAATGGGAAGAAGTCAGAAGAACAAAACCTTTGACCATCTCATCAGAACTGTTGTGTACTTGAAGATGGGGCATCCTTTGTTTTACTGTCATCTTGAACACGGCCGTAATAGGTGAGCTATTCTGGCGGATGCTTTCCTGACCCAGGAATGGTCACACCTTTGATCTCATGAACACCTGACAACCACAACTGTCCAAAAGTCCTTGGTTAAAAAATAACCTCCCAGGAGTCCATCTCTCCCTGTGCCTTGCCCTGCACCTGTGCCTCATTCTCACCAATTCGATTCTCTCCACTTCTCAAAAATCTCCCAAACCATCACATCACCCCAGCTCTAACTTCACCATTTTCCCTCCCAGTCTCAGGTCTACACTGTCCTTTGCTCTTGAATCCTCTGGCCCCCAGTCTTATCTACCTTTGTCAAACCACAACCCTGGATACTTTACTTCCACCATCTTCCTCCTATTTTTCAAGGTGCTGCTGAAAGTGGAGCTGGAAGAGTGACTCCCACGTCTGAACTGACTGGATTCACTATGATTTCCTCTAACCTCAGCTGGGCACTGGCCTCCACAAGACACCACTTTGACTCCTAATTTATTCTTTTAAATGATCCCCCACACGGGCTGTTCCGAACCTTCTTTCCTTCCTCATCATCTCTTCCTTCACTGAGGTATTTGAGGCTATTTGCTCCGGGCTTCTTCTCCTCACTAACATTCTCTTAAACTCAAAATCTCTTGAGAAATATCTTCACTCTCTCCTCCATACTCATCACTGACCTGAGCCAGACGTTTAAGGTGTGTTAAGAGGGAGAGGTGAGGGACTACATTCCAATCACGGAGCAGCCTGTACAAAAGTGTGAAGATGGGAAATGGGAGTCAATCCTGACCTAATTAGGGATAGAAATGGAGAACATGGACTTTAGGGCTTAAAGATTTAGGTCTGAAACGCTTGACGGGCTGTGAGTCTCTGGAAAAATAACGACATTCATTTCAGGACAAAGCAGCAATTATTCATTTAGACAGAAAGGGTCCTTTTTTGGGGGGAGGGGGCACCATATTGAGAAATCTTCAGTAAGAAATTGGAGATGTGTAAATGCTTGATGGTCTGGACACTTAATTTCCTTGACACCAAGGCAGGGTAATGGTGGCCTTTACATCCCGTGCTGTAATACATTCCGGTAGCACGCCGACTTCTCTTCCTAACAAATACAACACCAACTGTGTTTATTATGTAAGCTTCTTTCTGAGGTTAGCTTGAGCACCTCTGCAGAAGGCCTTTTCTGATTCCCTCTTGCCCCCACCTCTTGAAGTTACTTTATATTTGCTTTAGATATATTTTATATGTTTATTTCCCCCAACAGAAGACAAACTTCTTGAAGACAGAGGGGTCCGTTTTTTGTCCTTCTATCTCCAGTACCCGGCACTTAACAGATATATCCAAAGGAACGATGGAAAAGTGAAAGGAACAAGGGAGTTATTCTCAACTTTTCCATTGTTTACTTGGGGATTTCTCCCCCCATGAAAATACAAGAGTCGTAGTTCCTGAAATATAATTACTATCCATCCTCAGCCATTAAAGAATGAAATCTAGGGGCAGCTAGGTGGCTCAGTGGATAGAGCACTGGCCCTGGAGTCAGGAGGACCTGAATTCAAATCTGGCCTCAGACACTTCACATTTACTAGCTATGTGACCCTGGGCAAGTCACTTAACCCCACTGCCTAGCAAAAAACAAAAACAAAAAAAAAAACAAAAACAAATAAAAAGAATGAAATCTAGACCTTAAGTCTTTAAAGAATTTTTACAATCCTTGCCTAAAGAAAGGAGAAATACTCTTGCTAATCATATCATCCAAACAGTTTTTGTGGTGCTTATGGTTAAGATATAGAGATCACTCATCAAGATGTCTAGAAATTTAACACATGCTATCATTTTTACCAAAGAAAAAGAGTCAGACAGACACAAGGCACTTTAAAAAAAAAATCTAAAAGGCCAGACATATGTAAAAACCCCTAATAAACTTTTAATTAGAGTTTTTTTTTCTTTTTGTGTTTTGTGTTTTTTTTTAAACAGGACAAGTGACAAATTACATCAAACATCTGAACGTCTCAAATGTCTAGGTTATTATACACATTCCCATCTGTCTTGCAGGGAGGGATATTGGTCAGCTTAAACAGTTGTAGGTAAAATATGCGGCATAATAGTACATGTTACAATAATAAATGTACAATGTTTACATGAACTATATTTTAGAAGCAAGGGAAAGATGCATTTGCATCAAAAGGCGACCTTTTAAAATGCCACAGCTATTTTTACATTCATTCTTGCAACAGGTCACAAGATGGGGTCACTAAGCTTAAGTCAACAAATCACTATGATGCACATAAAATACAGCAAGATCAGTTAATTTATATATTATATATCTATATTTTCACACTTTAGCATCTGAGACGTAAACTGAGAATTTTAAATGTATTCTCTTCAGTTAACAAATCCACCTTTATTCTTCATAAACATGGTGCCCACAAAAGCACGAAGGTAAGGCACAATAGGGTTTTGTGTTGCAGAAGTGTGCATCATGTTTACTTAACCAGAAAACGTGCATTATCTGTGCAAGTTCATGCTGCAAACCCAACACATTTACAAAAACAGGAAAAAAACTGAGCTTTAAACAAAATTATCAGAACTCATGTATTTCCAGGCTTGCTATCTATGCAGAATTCCTTTGAAGAATTGATAGATATGCTGTATCAACAGGATATTAGGAGAGCCAATCAGAAGAATACAACTAAATTTTGCTCAGCAATCATTCTTACTCAGAAATTATCAACAGTAATAAAATAACTTATCAATAGTTGAATTTTAATACTGAGGCACAAAGTAATTGTCACTTGTACATTTACTATAATTCCAGCTCTCAAACCCAAAATCGCAAATATTATTTGTCAAACAAATGTACATTTTATTGCAAAATGGTACACTGCTTCCAACTTTACAGATAACTGGGTGGTTAAGACTTTATTAAATTATAAATAGATTGGGAGAGTGACTCAATCCCAATGGTTCTTTGTCACAGTCCTGTTATAATAAATACAGCTTTTCACAAAATATTTTTCCAGTATCTGCCAATTGCTTCTTTATTGCTTACATAAATTTGAATTCATTACAATTGGTATCAGAACTTTCACACAAAATCATAGCCAGACATTTTATATAAAACCTATAAAAGATATTTTAAACTGGTATCTAATACTTTAAGGTGTTTGGCTGATTGACCTAAGTGATGGTACAGCCTATATATATTTATATATATTTATATATAATATAAAACATTAGGTTATGAATAAAATAGGAAGCTTATTCACTGCATTAATGCAGACATCCTCACAGAACAGGACTACCTTTGCCACCACCAGCATTTACATGTATATACAAAAACCAGTTTAAATATATCTGCATCCCTTCACACTAATATGCAACCACTAAAGCCAAAGAAATTTCCCCATATTCCAGCGGCAGCAAATGAATCTCTTACAGCAACAGAAACCTAAGATTAAATTCTGAAATTAACAGTTTTACGTATCAGTCATCAGGAACCATGTAGGTGGTTGGTTACAAAAACTCACAACATTAGTTCACAGGAAACTATGAAAATGCAATAAGTCTTCTCTTCACCATGCTTTTATGTGGTTATTAAAACACTTCTTGGTGCAATGTACAACCACCATAATGAAAAATGTTTAATAAATTCAATGTTCCTCATGCAAAACTTTAAATGCATTGGTTGATTTGAACTCCCCAAATGACAGGAAGCAATTGTTCTTTTTGTTCAATGTTATTCTAAGTCCCTCTGGAAACTGAAGATTTCTGGAACATTCAAGCAGACCTGTGTTCATCAATGAAAATATTACATACAAAAAACTTAAAAAAAAAAAAAAAAAAAGGAAGACCGGCAGCCAAACAGGGATTTTCCTGCTGTGAATAGTCTTAGCAGTGGGAGAAATACTCTCTCAGGAGCTTCCCTGAGAATTAGCTGTGCCTGTCTGAAGACGGAGATGAGACATAGAGTTCATATGTTTGTTTGATGGCTTCAAGGGAACGTTGCAAGTGAGAGCTTGGGGAAAGCGATGATGGTATCTATCTAGTCGTAGGTATTTTACTGTTACCAGTTTTCCTGTTGTAAAAATACAAAGAATGTTTTAGATTCTAAGAAGAAATACAGTTAGTTTTTAAAAGAAAAAAGCTACTGAAAGATATACAATCTTGAAACGTAAATGAATAATAAATATTAATCTAAATGGGCTCCTCTTTTATTTGAAATGCTGAGTGATTCTGATACACAAAATCACATTTTTTCAAAATGTTTATAAAACAAATTTCTTACCATCAAACCATGAGCCATGTAATGCCTTAAAAGCCTTTCCAGCATATTCTGGAGACAGACATTTAACATAAACACAACCCTGTGATGAAATAATAGTTACAGTCAGTTTGATTTCATTATGTCAAATCAATGAAAGGAATACATGCAAGCTAATTTACCTCACACGAGTTTCTGTCTACTGCAATGTGAACGATGCCATCATTATCGCTGCATTTTTCTAAAATTGCTTCTTGAATTGCCAGGTGCCAATGATCCCCTATTTCCCTAAAAACCAATTAAAAAAACACATTAAATTATTCAATAAAAAATAGCACCCTGCCATAATTTGACTACCAGAATTCACTATTTCAAAAAGATGCACAGTGATATTTCTTATGATGGAAAAATTAAATAAAAAAAATTAAAAAGTCATCTCTTGCCTGGACTACTGTGATTGACTCTGCAATCATTTCCCTGCCTCCAGTGCCTCTTCTTGCCAATCCATCCTTACCAAAATGATATTCCTAAAGCCCTGATCTAAACACAGCGCTCAATCTCTTGCTCAAAAAGCTCTATGCATTGGCACCCTCTTGCCTCTATGATAAAATACAAACTACTTTGTTTGGAATTCAAAGCCCTTCACAATTTCAGGCTTTTATCCATCACATTCCTGGACAGATTCTGGGTGTGCTCCCTCCAATCTCCCACCTCAGTGTGCTTACACAGGCTGTGGCCCCTATTTACCACCACTTCAAAGCACCTCCAGCTCCCTTCAAAACACAACTTACGTATCTTTCCTGTCCCCAAGAGCTGCCAGTTTCCCCTCCCAAAGAAAGCAATTTACATGTATTTAGTATGTACAATTTTTGTTTTTGCTGCACTTAATAGATGCTTAGTAAGTTCTGGTTGATTAATATTTAAACTCATCTTAGCATCTGACACACTGTTATGAACCTTCAAATGATGTCACTTTACCAGTGCTAAAATGATGGCATTTCTGATAGACAGGGAACTATGCTAAAAATGTAGGACCAATATTGAATGATTTTTATCCTTAACTAAACGTCTTTCTTAAAATCTTGATTTTTCTTTCTAGCCATAGTGCTGTTACATTTTTAAATTTATATTACATTTACATTTATTTTTAGTAAAATAAAGTTTTCCTTGTCTGTCGTAAGTTACAGATTGTTTTTCTTCGAATAACTGAAATTATAAAGTTCTTAAACTTAAACTCAAGAATATAGATAAACATTGCCCCTATAAGTTACTTTAATACCGTCATATTTAATAACTTCTAAGAGTTCGTATAATGGGCTATTCACTCTTAAAAATTGAAAGATATTTCATTTTTAAAAAACTATTATTAAAACAAACACAATAATACAATGAAATAATTCTACTAAGGTATATTAGTAATTGCAGAATTTCTCATTAAGCTATTTGTTTTAATGAGTTTTAACCAGCTAGTATGTTATTTAAGGAAAGCAGACTGCTAAAATGTATTATCTAATCAGAGTTCAAATCTGGCCTCAGACACATAACACTCACCAGCTATGTAACTCTGGGCAAGTCACTTAACCCCAACTGCCCTCACCAAAAAATAAATAAAAGAATGAATGAATGGATGGATGAATAAATGAATAAAAAATAAAATGTACATCTATAGTCAAAAGCTCATAGGTACAATACCATGAACTTTCACTTTTTGCTAGTTACTTGGATATAAAGAAATATTGATAGAACATGCTTTAGAAAAAAAGTGTTTTAATCAATATCTTGGATTTATCATTATCATGATATAACTAGAAAAGTTCTAGAAATCATACACATTTGCATATAGAAATAGGGATTTTTTTTTAATTAGGATGTCAAATAAGAAAGGTCATTCTATAAGCACATCATCAAATGGTTCCATTAAGTGAAATGATTTTAAAAGCGGACAATTCCACCAATGATGTTCTACATGGGTAATAAGGTAACTGATTTTCATATGGTAGAATTTGCTTGTAATATATGAACAATCTTATTGCAAAATAACACTGGCTAGGACAACCAAAGGTAAGATATACCTGTAAATTAGTATGAATAGATAAATATAGTGAACACGGCTTTTTATGGAGATGTAGTACCCCTAATTTAATTGCTACAGGAAGATTGAGTGTGAAAGCCTCTACCAATGCAAATTAGCAACACATCTGTAAATCAGTCTTAAGAGAGTTGCCTGGGTAGACAAGAAATTAAAGGGCTTGCTCACAGTCAAACTGCGTGGATAGAGTAGAAGCCAGACCAGGTCTGCTTAAATACAAGGCTGCCCCTCTAACCACTGTGCTTCTTAGACATGCTTGACACAATTACAAAAATGTACTGTTTTATCACCACCTACATTTACTTCTATGTTGATGTCAGACAGGAGGAAATAGTGAAGGGAGTGCCTGATAGCTAGTCTTAACACACAAAATGTACCTTAGACATTAATAAGGGGAAGAAGAGATACATTTCTTATGATTACAATATTTAAAGTAAAAATACAATGTCACCTGTTGGTATACCCAAAGGACTTCTGTGTGATGTATTACTGAGAATATTCCTCTTACTTAGATGACAACCTTTTTTCTACAGTTTAGTTGCTACGGCTGAAAAAGTCATAATCACACAACCAACCTGGTAACAAGGACCTCCCATTTGGGTGGATTGGTCCTTAGAGGACAGACACACGGCATTCAGTGAGCCCAAACCCGCAGCTTTTCCAGCTTGGAAGGCCCAGCTACAACTTGCACTCTATTGGCAAAGAATTGGAGGCCCCGAGGGTCACCTCCATACCATGGTGAAGGGATCTGGTTAGGATTCCAGTGCTACAGCTTGACAAGGTGCATGAAATACATTTTCATACTCCTAACTAAATAACTCAACCTTAAAAGATCTACAGCATATCAAGATCACTTGGTATATATAACTATCATACTTACATAACAGGATCAAACATATTTCGAATCTTTAGACATGGTGTCAGACTATTTGGCGGTGAATTTCTTCGATCTAAATGAAATGCTAGAAAACACAAACAAATCAATTTTACTAGTATTTTGTGGCTATGCCATTTTATAGACATGTATTTCATTTAAAAAAAAATTAATGAGTCCCTCTGCTTCCACCATTTAAAAGGAAATAAGAGTTGTCAAGAAGGGATGTTACATACCAACTCTGATAGTTTGATAAGGTAGCTGATAACTTAGCAGCCTGGGGAAGCAATTTAAGAAGCTCATTATTTGTCTAGGGGCTGAAAATTATAAAATTCAGTGGGCTTTTCTCCCTTTGCAATGAATTCTTGCCTCATGGTTACTGATCCTCTCAATTTCCACTTGCACAGGTGCTGCTGAAGCTTTAGGACTCTCCAGGATTCTATAGTAATAAGAGTTTCTGCTTGATTCTTAGATCAGTCAAGTTCTAGGCTTTCCTGCTTCCTCAATTTCTGATGCTTTGGCTGAGATGAAAGAACATATGTCCCATAAAGAATGGCATAACTTTTCTCCACCTAACCCAAAATCCTGCTTTTAGTTCTCTGGACTAAAGAGTGGCCTAGAATGAGTTTTATTTACCAGGCCATCTTCAGAATGAAAAACTTTTATAGACCTACTTGATAAAAGTCTTTTCTTCCTAACTAGATGGCAAAGACCTTGCAGACAGAGACTTTTACCCTCCACAGGAGGAATCGGTCAACTCCAGAATCTTTAGAGCTATCTTTTGGGGCGAAAATTGTATTGTTTGTTAAATACTATGACTTTTTGATGTTTAATCAAGCCACTTCTTTTCTAGCTTTATTCATTATCAGTACAGTGAGTGTTTTCTTATTCCTTGGGGGAAATCAAGGTTATAATAACAATACATATTCTTCACAACTTGAAAGCCTGGGAAAGGTTTCATTTTTAAAGTGCTTAATCAAAAATTGCAATTGCCCTTTTTGGCACAGTGAGAAAAAATGTTTTACACACTCTGTTAAGTAGTATGATGCTACAAAAAAGAAAACTCATTTTTTACAGCTGTTATATTGTGGAGAAGTAATATAGCTACAATTTAATGAAGAGCAGTCATACTCTACTCTTTGTATCAGCTGGAAAAGAGTAAAGATTTTAGAGTCAGGAATCTTGGGTGATCTGGAGAGAGCTACTTGACCTGTCTGTTCCTTTATTTACTTATCTGCAAAATGTAGGTAAAAACCTTTGTAAACTGCAAAGGGGTGTGTGTGTGTGTGTGTGTGTGTGTGTGTGTGTGTGTGTGTGTGTGTGTGTGTGTGTGTGTGTACGCGTGCACACGCACCAGCTATTAATATGACATCATTCTAACAGTATGCAGTGCTATTAAAATAATTCAAATATTTGCAAAGGTAATATGGCATGTGGTTATCACATTAAAATAAGGGAAAGTCTGCTCTTTCATTATTTTGCTTTTATAACAATCTTTACAGTTAAGAAGTCCCACATCAAGGAACAAGAATTCCGTTGAGACAAACTCATCAAGGATAAAAGAATTAACTAAAAATCTTCATGTTCTATATCTGGTGAATCCCAACAAGGTCTGGGGTCTACTATATATAGCAAAGTTTAAAGTCCATTTTGAACTCCACTGAAGAGAAGCATTGTGGTGCAGAGGGAAGAATAAGGGTTTTCAATCTATAGGCCCAAGTTTGAATCCTAGCTCTGACTTGATCTGTGTAATATTTAGGCAAAGCAATTTCTGGGCGTCAGTTTCCTTTCCTGTCAAATGTGGATAATACTTACACTAAATGAATCAAAGGGTTATTGCAAGAAAATAATTTGTAAACCTAAAAGAATCTAAGGAAATGTAAGTTATTTTTTTTTAAACCACTGGAGAGTATTTAAGTGGAAGTACTAGAAGAAGAAACTTAACACTTCCCTTGAAAACTGGCTTTACAGTGAGAATCTAGTTCAAACTTTTTAAAAAGCAGTATCACAACAACTTAATTTGTTTGGGGCCTAGTTTAACTAAATGCCAAGACTACCTTTTGCCACATGTGCAGAGAGAGAATTCCTCTCTTCCCTCCTGTATTCATTAAAAAAATTATAAACACCATTATGCTTTAACTGAAGTTTAGGTAGGAATTTTAATGATGTTCTAGACATTTTTGTGCAGGCCTTTTTTAGAGGTATCAGAATTTCCAAATAAGAAATCAGTTTTTACAGTTTAGATAAGCAAATGAAAGCATCAATTATCTTTAAAAGAAGCTTGGGAGCTTTGTATAAGCAATTTGGGGTCATTCCTCAAAATCTTATAATTAACTTACTGAAAAAACTAATTATAAAATATTATACTAGGATCATATGTCCATTAAAATCGGGCACTAATTTAAATCAAGTCTGATTAGTTTTTAGTTCTAGTTTGAACGTATCCTTTTCACACTCACATTTCTATTTAAAAGAGGACTGTTATTCTACCTGTCAATCCCTGGCAAAATCCAGACTATCTTTAGTTCATGATGTAAAATAGCCTTTTACTTTAACTTTGTAAGGATGATCAGTTGGAAAAGAATTGTAATTGATTTTTAGTGTTTTGATTTAGTGTTCTCAATATCACTTTATTACCTTTTAGATGAATGCTGTTTTCAGTAATTAATGGTGAGTATGATTTTGTAGAACAAAGAACAAACTTACACACTCACCATTTTCTGATGTAGGACTTCCAGCTCCACTGCAGATCAAGAGCTCCATTTTTGTAAGATATCCCTTTCCCTCCCAACCCAATCCTACCTCCTTTGCTTAGTTTGCTGGTGACATCATAACCTTTGAATCCTGCTGCAAAGGACTAAGGCAAGTCCTTTTTTTTTGTTTGTTTAAATAGCACATGGTTTTGTAAAGTTTTATTTTTAAATGTTATACCCCAGTGGGTATAAAATAAAAACTTCACAGAACTGCGCAACATTGTAAGAAATGGAACTTACCTGACCTCTAGAGGTCGGCTTCATCAAAGAACAAAGGTGAGTGTGATGTTACCAGCAAAACTGCACAAAAGGGGCATCACAGCAAGCTGGAGCTAGCCATCTGTGGTGGGTCTGGACATCATGAACTTAAAAGGAAAAACAAATGGTAAATTTTCAGTTGAACACGAGGGGGACTGTGTGCCTACGTAAGACTTGGGTTTTCATTATGTTTTCGGAATCAAGAGGATTTCTTAGTTGGGGGAAACGAAAGGGCAAAAGGAAATGGAATATACAAAACTCCTGACATTTCCAACAAAATTAATCAATTTTCCAGTGGTTCCTTTTTCCTGCTGTAATAAGCAAGAAACTCAGTTTTAAAAGAAAAGCTGGGCCTGCAATTCTCTGTTCAAATTTAGGGATGACACAAATATTCTCATACTCAGTTAACAAAAATGTTGTCAGTACAAGATCAATTAAATCAAACAACAGTATCATACTTATGAAATTAATGTGTTGGTATTGGATGGGTAATAAGTTGTCTTAATCAAGATTTGGGAAAAGAATTCAAATAGAAAAGAGTCATTTAAATTCTTTGAAGGGCTGAGACCTCTTTTTTAGGAATAGTTTAACTTCAATTGGTCCTTAGGGGATATTGACAAAAAGTTTAAGCAAAAATGTGATTGGTACAGTGATAATATCTCATCTGCCTACAATACACCCCTAAATTTTAACTACCAAACTAAAAAGTAAACCACGCATTTGGAAACTAGTCTCAAATCTAAATTGTTAACAGAGGCTCTATTTCACCATCAACTAACAAGATGTCAGTTTCTGCAGTGATAATTATAATTCTAATGAAGCCCAACGAAACAAATAGTTCATTAAACACAATGGGCACTACAGTAGTAAAATAAACATGATAAAAAGGATACACACACGTCTCCAGGAAAGCAGTATGGTATAATAGACAGAATACAGGCACTCTAACCTTTCAAACTAACTCGGCAATGACTTTGTTTTATAATTTTGGCAATCACTAACTCACTGGCTTCGTTTTCATCATGAATAAACAAGACCAGCTAGGTTCAATGTTGTGAAGACAAAAGTGACTTATCTAACAAAACAGATAGCAAAAAGCAATAGATACATACTATCTTATATATAAACTATTATAATATTTATTAATTACACCAAATCAATACTATCATTCATTAATATATTGATATTATATTACTTAATAGAATGTTAATTATATTGATATTACAATATAACAGTTTTAGAATGTTACATAAAATGCTACATAACATAGAATTTTATCCTTTCCAAATTTTTTTTCAAATACATTTTTTCACCAAAGCTTTCCAACAAGTTTGTAAGGCAGATAAAATTGCTATTATTAATCCCCTTTTAAAATAAGCAAAAATATACTGAGGTTAAATGGCTTGCTCAAAGCCACACTGTTAGTTGGTGGTATAGTCAGGTTAAAACACATCAATTTCTAGATGAATGTACTGGTTCACTAATTTTTCCACTATAATATTCTCCCAACCTCAATAATTATTATGTTCAAAGATAATAGCTAATGACCTTGATGAGTAAATTAAGTTTTATAGCATGCTTCCAGACCAAACTGTCCAATCAACACTGTCAAGTGTTAAAATACTTCTGCCATACAGCATTGGGACCCAATATATTCTTTAAATCCCTTAAGCATTCCAACTCCAAACACAAACTAAGTAAAACCCAATGGCTAAAATAGTGGTATGGGGGGAGGGGGAGTGATAAAACCACAGGGGTTCATATGGCTTTGCTGTAGATTTTTTTTTTCCTGAGGGGAAGGGGATGAGGGAGAAAATGACTTAAAAGAATCTGAGTGGAAGCTTAGACAAAAAGGGAGGGGCAGGAGGTGTATAATTATTTTTTAAAGGACAAACTGGGTATGATGGTAAAAGGATATGAACCTAGAGACAAAAGACACACATGCAGATTCAAAAATAATGATGATATAATTATAGCTGACATTTATATAGTGCTAACCAGCTTAGGCAGCGAATAGCACAAAGACTGTCATCCCCATTTTACAGCTTGCTCAGAGTCACAAAACTAGCAAGGAAAACTAGGATTTGAATTCAGGTGTCCTGACTCAAAGACAAGTCCTCCCACTGTACATCATTCTATTAAGAGTATTATACACTTCCACTGTATAACACTCTACATAAGTAAGTATCCTCTATTAAGAATTTTGTCTATCATTGATGTATTTGAAATGTGACGGGACCTGCTTTTAGACAATCTGAATCCCTTTTAAGAGCAAAAGGTCAAGGTCTGCCCCAAAGGATCATGGACTTATAGAAGGAAGGAACCTTAGAGATCATCTAATCTAACCCCTCATTTTACAGATAAAGAAACTGAGGAACAGAAAGGGTAAAGTGACTTCAAACAGCTGTTGCCTGTGAGTGGAATCTTCGACAGAACTAACAATAAAAGATGACTTCAAGGGCGGCATACCTTGTCCTTGCCAAACTTTAGAGGGTACCACTAAGATTTTGTCACGGGACGCTGCCGGCTGTATCCACCTCCAAACCAGAAAATCTACGCCGCCTATTCTTTGTGTCTCTGTGCGAACTCTAGATTCATCTGCTGCCAGAAAGTCCACGGCTCTATCCCAGACTTTCTTCATTTTTTTCCTAAAATAGAGACCAAAAAAAGTTAAACTCCCATAGCTTGATTCATTGTACATCTATTAAAATAAAATATGCTGCATCATCTTTTATTCCCAGTAAGAAATCAGGCAGCATTTCTACTTAAAATTAAAAAAAATAATACAAGAAGATTTATGGTTTTGCTTGTGAAATGGCATTAGTTGATTGCCTACTTGTGTTTATCACTCCCCCAAAAAAGTTACACTAAGCTATTTACTGTTCTTCTGTCATATAACTTTTGGGTCCTAGGACTTTTCTTTCCATCTGTCAAGGGTTCTCAGGCTCCAACACAAAATAAAATAAAACTCAAAACACAGCTGGGCAGTGACAGAAGTAACATACAAAAGAATGAGGACCACAGAACAGTCTAGTTCTAGAACTGGCCCATGTGGTTGCTAAAACACGAGGAGGGTACTGAGATGAACAGACTATGAGGGCCCAAAAGGAGGCATACACCAAAAGCACAGGCAAGGCTCGATGACTCTGGACACACTACTTTAGAATCACCTGCATTTTAATTTTCTTCAGCCATGCTTTGAACATACCTGTCTGGAGGTGGTATTAAAGAATCTCGAACATGTGGAATAGGCATGTATGGCTGTAAATCTTTATTTTCTTGGCAAGCGTCATTATGACTTCGCAACACATCTGAAAATAGAATAAGGTGTCATCATACTTTATGGCTGCATTAGTTACTCAAGAGGTCTTAACATATTTTTCTTTAAATACACTACTTATCAAAATGTTGCTTGAGAAGCATCTTATAATTTTAAAATTTTAATAAACTTTAAAATTATATACCTATAATCTTTATCACCATATCATACATCTGCCTTGTTTCTTCCTCTTCTTTCGTCCAGTGGTATTTCACATAATGCAGAACTACACAAGCCATCACTACACCTGAAATATTTTAAAATGTGCTTTTAAAATTATGCTTAGCTGCATCTTAAAAACATTTTAATCTTAAAAGTATTAGAAAGCTAGTTTTCCAAGCTTAGTATTTATAAAGCCAACAATGAATGAGGATTCAAAGACAAAGTATTATTTTAACACTAATTAAAATAGCATTAAAAACATTTTAAGAAATTCCAGACAATTCTTAAATGTTTCTTAAGAAAACACCCCTCCATTACTATTAACATTTATCCATTTATATTTAACTTAATTCTAAAATTTAAAATAACCTGATAATATTTTACAAAGATTTTTCTTTATGAGTTCAAAATAATGAACTACTAGAAAAGCAAAAGGATGAGTCTAAATTTATCTTAACAATCTCCTCAAATAATTAAAGCACATGATTTTAGGAAAATGCAACTTTTAGAAGGGTTGGAAAGAAAGAAGAAATGAGTGAAACTGCCTTACGTTTCACCATTAAACATAAATGTCAACATTTTACAAAATTCAGTGTTCTTAATATACATCCAAAGTATTTCAAAGTAAACTTATAATTTAAAAATCACGTCTTTTCCCTACTTTCTCATTTCCCTACTTTCAATGAGAAAAGACAAAGGTCTGTTTAAAAAAAAAGAAGTCTCATCTCCACATCCCCACCATCCCATCCCATAGGGTTCCTTTCAAATCCAATTCAATATTTTTCATGAGAGTTCCTTGGCACACAATTAATATGGTACACTGGAGAGAGTGTTGGACTTAGAATAAGAAAGACTCTGGGCAAGCTATTCAACATTTTTCATTCTCAGTTTCCTGGACTGTAAAATGGGAACATATCTACTTTCATAGGGTTATTGAGAGGATCAAATGAAATAATATCGGCAAAGTGCTCCACAAAACATGCAGTGATAAATCATGTGGGTGTATTAGCTATTATTTTAAACAACAGCAAAAATCCTTAAATAGTGAATATTACTCTGCAGACTACCTTCTCTTCTTCAAACTCTACATAATACAAACTATGACTATCCTAGCACAGCAACTTACCGAAGCACAACAACAACAATAAGCACAACAACAATAATCTGTGAGTCACAGTAACAAATGCACGTCGAAAGCGACACCAGAAAGACATCTGAGGTCTGGTAGATTGCAGGAACTGCACATCAGTTATGTTTGTCAAATCTTCACTTGAGCCATTACCAATACACCTGTTTAAAAATAATGAAGGGGGAGTTTAAAACCTAAGCCATTTTCTTGTAAGTTTTAAAGGAAACAAAATTAAAAGAAAATAACTTACCTTATGCCAACATCCTTTCCATTTTCTAAAATCCATTGCAAAGACATGTTAAATACATCTTCATATTCAGGACCTAAATCCTATCCAGAAAAAAAACACATAAAAGAACAAACAGATTCCTTAGTAACAAAAAAAAAATAAATAAATTATCATAACAAAAATTTTAATACTGCATTAAGACTAAAACAAGTAAGTGAAATTGCTGGATTTGAGAGTTGCAAGGCACCTCAGCGATCATCTATTCCAACCTATACACAAAGGGAAAATCACCACTATAATGCACCAAAAAAAAGTCAAAAGACTCTGAAGACCTCTAAGGAAGCAGAGTCCATCACCTCTAGACGTAGCTGTTTCATTTTTGGACAGCTCTGATTAGTAGAAAGTTTTCCCTGGTCTGAAATTGGTTCTTTTGCAATTTCCTATCCAACATGGTGGCCTCTAAGTTCTTGAAGACAGGTATCATATGTCTCTCCCTCTCACCTGCCTCTGGAGTCTTCTCTAGGCTAAATGCACTTAGTTCCTTCAACTGACCTTTATATAAGAGGCCCTTCACTATCTTAGTGGTCTTCCTCTGGATAATCTTTGGCTGATCAAAGTCTTCTTAAACTATGGTGGTCAGAATTAAAGACAATAATGCAAACGAGGTCTGATCAAAGTACAAAGGGAACACTTTCCCTCTCCCAATCCTGCAAACTCTGCCTCTCCTAATGAAGCTCAAGATTTCATTAGCATTTCTCGCTGCAACATCACACCATTTATTCCTACTGAGCCTACAGTAAGTCCACTCAAAGGCCCATATCTTTTTAAAGAAAAAGTGCTATCCTTCCATCTCCCACTTTATACTAGTTAAGTGGATGATCTGTTACTGAATACAGGTCTTCCCATTTGTCATTAATGAATTTCATCTTATTAGATCCAAACTCACGCTCAGTCAAAATCCATTTGGATGCTGTTACGCTGTATGCTAGCTATTCCTGACAGCTTTGTGTCATCTGCAGACAGAATAAGCATGGCCCTTGATGCCCTAATCTAAATCAATGATAAAAATGTGGAACAGCACAGGGCCAACCACAGAAAGAGATCTGAGATCACCGTATACTAACATGGAACCATAAAACACTTGGAGTCTAGTAATCCAAACAGTTTTTCAATCCATCTGATTGTATTCCTGTCTAATCCATATCTTTGCACCTGCTGCACAAGGTTAGAATGAGACATTTAACAAAAGCTTTGTAAAATCGAGCTCAATAACAGTTACATTACTCTTACCTCCTAGGTAAAAAAGGAAACAAGGTTAAGCCTGGAATGACCCGTTCTTGATGAAGCTCAGCTGCGCTGCTTCTAGATGCATCAATGATGTTGATACAGCTTTTCTGGTAATCAAAGCCAAGCTTGCTGACCTCGAGTTTGCCAGCCTCCCGGCCCCACCTCACCCTGCCCAAATCAGAACATTTCCCTTTTTCCAATTCTACAACACCTCTCCTATTCTCAGTGATCTTTCACACGTTACTGACAATGGCTCAGCAAAAACATCTGCCAGATCTTTCAGGACTCAAAGAGGTAATTCATCTGTGATAGGTGTTCTCCACTATCTCCTTATTTACCTTAAGTATTATGCCAACATTTTTTGTTCCGTCATTTCTGGTCCCAACATCTCTGGTTGCAGAGAATCAGAAGTGACATGAGAACTAAGCAGCTATGCATTCTCTATGTTGTCTATTATTACATGTCCATCTGTGCAAAGGTCCCCCACCCCTACTTTGGTCCCTTTCCTTTCAACACAGCCATCAAACAGACCCACACACACAGAGTTTGTTGTTCCTGGCCTTTGTCTCCAGGCTCAGTCCATCCTAAGATCAAATTTGCAGGACTACAACATGTTTTTAAGGGCAGCTAGGTAGCACAGTGGATAGAGTGCCGTGCCTGAAGTCAGTAAGATCTGAGTTCAAATTTGGCCTCAGACACTTACGAGCCATGTGACCTGGGGCTTAAATTCCATTTGCCTGGGTTTCCTCATGTGACAAGGAAATGGCAAACCACTCCCCTATCTTTGTCAAGAAAACCCCAAATGGAGTCACAAATTGGACATGACTGAAATGACTGAACATCAACAAAAAACATGCTTTCACATTCATTCTCTCATGCCTGGCCTTGATTCCATCTTCTGTACATGTCCTTTATAAATCTAAGTTGGTTAGCGACATCTCTATGCATCCAAATTGGTCTGTTTAAACATATATAATTTTTGTTCTTCATTGGAATTGTTTCCCTTTATACTTCCACACATTGCCCATCTCTCCTGGGCTGACTTCCCCTGAAGTATTTTATTCCATGGGAACTTAGCCATGTTTACTCTGAACCCATTTCAAATCTGCTTTCCAATATCTAAATCATGTATCAGACTATGGTTGGACTTCCTCTCCTTTATCACAAAATTTAGGAAACAGTGTTCACTTCCCTCCAGAGTTCCTATCATTTTCACCCCAGAAACCAGTTCCTTTCTGCTAATGAGAATTAGATCCAAAACAGAATCTCCCCTTGTGAGTTCGTCCACCATCTGAAGAATGAAATCAACACTTAGGCAAATGGTTATTAATTAGCTGCTCTGCTTTTGCAGCACTCCAGCATGTGTCTGGATAACGAAGTCCCTCATCATTATTACATCAAGTCTCTGAGCTAGGCTTGTGATCTCTTTCCCAAACTCTTCCTCCATTCTTGTTTTCTCTTGGAGGGAGAGGGGAGTACCTGTAAGGATATGGCAATGACAAAATCACATCTGTTTCTCTCTCCATTGAGCATCCCCCAAATACTATTCTTCATGATTCGACTCCTTTCCTGGATTTCTTCACATGAGTATACCTTCTTAATATACTATGCTACACCTCTGACTTTTAACATCACCCTGTTTCTTTTGAATAAAGGCATATCCATCCAGGGTCTGTCAAACGTTTCATCTCACCAAGACTTGGTGAGAACTCTGAGGTCAACTATGCCTATGTGCTACATTAGGATCTGTAGTTCTTTGTTCATTGAATAAACTCCGGACATTTATGCATATAGACAGCTGACGCCATGGGCTTTACTAAGGGTTTTTTTCTTGTTTTTGTCTCACCTGCTACTCTTCCTTCCCTGTGGCTACTCTCTATAGTAACTTAGACAATTTTCTCCATGTCTTATCACGTTTAAAGCCCTTTCGAAAAGACTTGCAAAATATTCTTACTAACGTTAGGCATACTATGGTAAAGAATCTTTCTTTTCTTTTTTTTCCTGTTAATTTATTTTGATTTATCAACAATCACTTACATAAACTTGAGTTTTCAATTTTTCTCCCCCCTTACCAAGACGGCTCGCAATCTGATATAGGCTGTACATATACATTCCTATTAAACATATTTTCACATTAGTGATGTTAAAAGGAAGAATTAGAACCAATAGGAGGAACCACCAGAAAGAGGAAATAAAACAGAAGGAAAAAAATAGCAAATAGTATGCTTCGATCTGCAATCAAACTCAATAGTTCTTTCTCTAGATGTGGATAGCATTTTCTATCATGAGACTTTTGGAGATGTCTTAGATCCTTGCATTGCTGAGAAGGGTTAAGTCTATCAATATTAGTCATCACATAACGTGGCTATTACTGTGTACGACGTTCTCCTGGTTCTGCTCACTTCACTCAGCATCAGTTCATACAAGTCTTTCCAGGTTTTTCTGAGGTCCACCTGCTCGTCATTTCTTATAGCACAATAGTATTCCATTACTTTCATATACCACAACTTGTTCAGCCATTCCCCAATTGATGGGCATCCCCTCAATTTCTAATTCTTGGCCACTACAGAAAGAGCTGCTATAAGTATTTTTGTACATGTGGGTCCTTTTCCCATTTGTATGATCTCTTTGGAATACAGCCCTAGAAGTGCTATTGCTGGGTCAAAGGGTATACACATTTTTATAGCCCTTTGGGCATAGTTCCAAATTGCTCTCCAGAATGGTTGATCAGTTCACAACTCTACCAATAACACATTAGTGTTCCAATTTTCTCACATCTTCTCCATCGTTCATCATTTTCCTGTTTTGTCATGTTAGCCAACCTGATAGGTGTGATGTGGTACCTCAGAGTTGTTTTGATTTACATTTCCCTAATCAAGTGATTTAGAGCATTTTTTCATATGACTATAGATGGCTTTAATTTCTTCATCTGAGAACTGCCTGTTCATTTCCTTTGACCACTTCTCAACTGGGGAATGACTTGCATTCTTGTAAATTTGACTTAATTCTCTATATGAAATGAGGCTCTTATCAGAGACACTGGTTGTAAAAATTCTTTCCCAGTTTTCTACTTTCCTCCTAATCTTGGTTGCATTGGCTTTGTTTGTGCAAAAACTTTTCAATTTAATATAATCAAAATTATCCATTTTGCATTTCATAATGTTCTGTCTCCTGTTTGATCATGAATTCTTCTGTTCTCCATAAATCTGATAAATCCTTGATCTCCCAGTATGCTTGTAGTATCAGCCTTTATATCTAAATTATGAACCTATTCTGACTCTCTTTTGGTATATGATGTGAGATTTTGGTCTATGCCTAGTTTCTGCCATACTCTTTTCCAGTTTTCCCAGTAGTTTGTGTCAAATAGTGAGTTCTTATTCCAGAAGCTGGAGTGTTTGGGTATATCAAATAGTAGATTACTACAGTCATTGACTACTGTGTCTTGCATACCTAACCTATTCCACTGATCCATCACTCTATTTCTTAGCCAGGACCAAGCAGTTTTGATGATTGCTGCTTTATAATACAATTCAAGATCTGGAACGGCTGGGCCACCTCCCCCTGCATTTCTTTTCATTAGTTCCCTTGATATTCTGGACCTTTTGTTATTCCAAATGAATCCTGCTATTATTTTCCTAGCTCTATACAATAATTTTTGTAGTTTGGTATGGCACTGAATAAATAAATTAGCTTAGGCAGAATTGTCATTTTTATTATTAGCCTATCCATGAGCAACTGATGTTTTTCCAGTTCTTTAGATCTGACTTTATTTGTGTGAAAAGTGTTTTGTAACTGTGTTCATGTTTCCTGGGTCTGTTTTGGTAGGTAGACTCCTAATATATTTTATAATGTCTACAGTAACTTTAAGTCAAGAATGTTTCATCCCAACGTTGTAAGCCAAGCCTAATACTATTCTCTGACACCACATTCTTGGCTATCACTTCCCAAATTAGTTCTTCTCTTCTGCACTCCTTTCTTTTAATAGTTAACAGTGCAGTAAACACAACTTGTGCCATTAGCGGTCTTCAGTATCTTGTCCAAGACTTTATAATCGTTGGCACTACATTTTAGGTTCCTACTGGAAGTGTCATGCGTATCTAGGTGAATCAGAAGTAGGTAGCTAATGTCACTCTTGATAAATCTTAGAAGGTTCTCTGTTATGTCTGAGATGCATCCTTCCAAGAAGATAACAGACCTCTAGATTACTATCAGGGCCACAAATACCTGCCAAGAGTCATTTCCCCTACAACCACCACCACCTCTCTTTTCTTCTTCCTCTGACCGTTCCTGGATGAGCTCTCACTTGACAGCATCTATAGCTCTGCTGCTTCATTCTTTGACAGATAAGTAACTTCTTCCTCCTAACATCTAGCATTATTCTCTTCAGGAAGACTGTAAAATTTGTTTTTAAACTCTAATTGTTCAGCTGGCCTTTTCCTTCCCTTTCTCCTCTGTGTTACTCACATTCCATCCCTCACCTTCCTAACAACACTCATGTCTCCACTTCTCTATTTTAGATCCTCATTTCCCTTGCTCCCCCTTAGAATCCCTCTAGGAACACTTCATTCTCCTTTACAACCTGGAGTGTGGAGAAGTGAATCCCTTTCATCTTTTCTTCCAGGAAGGAGATGCATCAGCCTACACTTGGAACACAGATTTCTAGACTTCTCCATCACGATCCTCTTCATCCCTAAAGATTATGTTAGCCTTGGAACTCAAACCTTGGATGTCCCTTCTGCCCCGGGACCCTGACCTCGGAGTTGAGGGTGGAGGGCTCCTTCCAGAACCTCCACTGAAGGAGGGTACCCTGGCCATCATTTCTTCATCTCCCACTAGGCCGCACTTCTCTGGACTGCTCCATCGCAGCCCTGCACTAGGTCCCTTCTCGCTCTCCATTTCCTTTTCAGCTTCCTTTTGCATGTTGTCTTCCCCATCATAAGCTCCTCGGGGGCAGACACCATCTTTCTTTTTGCATTTGTATTTCCAGCACAGTGACTGGCACATCATAAGCACTTAATAAACATTTGCTGACCAACAGAAATAAGAACATCACATACTTGATGCAAGTCACTCCACAATTTCCCCTGCTCTAAGTTAAAATGTTTTGTTTGTTGCTTCGAACTATTTGTGGGTGTTTACATTTCAATCTAAAACGACACTTTCCTTTCTACCATGATATAAAGGCTTTTGCAAATGCGGGGGGGGGGGGGGGGCGGGGCAGCGGGGAGACCAGAATTACTTCATCTTCCCCACCTAACGCACAGCTAATTTTGCACAATACCATTTTTGCAGGTACCTCCACCAAGCCAACATGACTTAAATTTTTTTTAAAGGTAAATTACACTGAAGTCTGTGAATGAACCAAATTACTGTTAAATCAATATTGCCAGAAGTAGTATTTTCAACCTATTATAACTAAAAATAAAATGGAACTTATGCTTAGTTTCTCTCAATAGTTACAGAAAAAAAAAAGATGCTTTACAATCAGAGAATAAAAGGAATATTGGCTTTTTCTTAGCAAAAAAGCAAAGGGACAAATACAAAAATTTTTGTACAGGGTTATTTTTGCATTTTTTAAAACCAGACCAACAGAACACGTTACTAGGGGGTTGTAACAAAAAATATAACGACTTCACTATTAAGTGTTCATCAATGTGATGTTTTTTCAAAACAGGGTTATCTAAATTTGCTTTAATGCTGATTTTTCTCTGCTTTTTTTTGCAAACATTACATAATAAACTACATTTTTCAAGGTAAACTCAAAATTAACCATCATCTGGTCTTTTACATGGAGATAAATAAACTTTGAAGGTATTTGATCACTTATATTATAGAATCTTCTGTAAATTCAAAGTTTTGTATACTAAGTTTACTTATATGTTATATCAAATAAAGTGACTCAACCATTTAATAAGAATAGCAGAAAATTCATTAAGAGTTATCATAAATGCCATCAATGTATCCTTAAATTTTATTTTTAAAACTGTCTTTAATGTAGAGGTGGTCAGCTATATGAGAAAACAAAAAGATAAGGGAGAAAGCTACATAGTTGTAAAGCAGTAAGAGGAAGGAATAATTAGGGAGGAAGGAAAATACTTCTCATTTTCTGTCTCCCCTATCAACACTTGGTATCTCCTCATTTTCAGAAATACTGTAGAGCCTCACAATTTTCACTTCACTGACACAGAAATTCCACTAGCAGTTGCAGGGATCAGGAAGGGCTTCATGTACAAGCTGTGCCTTAAAGGAAGAGTGACAACAAGACAAGATTTAAGAGAGAATGCCTTCAGGCACAGGGGATGGTCAGTGCAAGTTACAGACAGGAAATGGAGCAGAGTAAGTGAGGAACAGAGAGAAGGTCACAGAGTGTGGAAGTAATGTCCAATAAGCCAGAAAAGACAGGCGGGGACAAGGTTGTAAAGGGCTTTAAAAGCTAAGCTGAGTTTGTATTCTATCCTAGAGGTTTCCCACAGGGAACTCTTAGAGTTTGAGAAAGTGAATGATAGCATCGGTCAGAGGCTGCTAGATGGCACAGTAGTAGTAGCAGTGCCAGGCCTGGACTCAGCAAGACTTGAGTTCAAATCCCTGACCCTGGGCAAGTCACTTAACCTGTCTGCCTCAGTTTCCTTACCTGTAAAATGGGGATGATAATAATAGCACAAACTTCCCAGATTTGTTGTGAGGCTATAATGAGATAATGTGTAAAGAACTTTGCAAACATTTGCTACATAACTGCTAGTGACAGTTATCATCATTATTTGTGCATAAGAAAAATCACTTTGGCAGGAGAGTGTAGGACAAAAAGCAAGAGCTGGCAACTTAATAAGAGATAAGTAATGGCTTGGATTGGTTTTTGCATTTTAAAAAAAATTCATGGTACTGATACATTATGTTGTTACATCACTGTCACAGAGGGGGAATCCTCCCTTATGAAGACTAAAAACAAGTGAAATAAGATGCAATGCCCTCACCTGGCAAGGTAAACAACATTCTTTCCTAGCGTCCCTCTGCCTCAAGGAAGTAGGCACATACAATATGCAGACTGAATCTAGGGATGACGAGTGGACAGCAGGTGCTATACCTGAAATACTAAAGTATTCAGAGTTAGGGTGTCTAGTGCATCTGTATAAACAGGATAAAAAACCATGGATGGATGGTAGAAGTACAGAGACTTGTTAGAGTAACAGAAACTGTTACACAGGAAAAAAGCTTTCTTTGAATGCTGTGTAATTATAATGATCAAATTTAGCTCCAGAGAAAACTTAAGAAAATGAAGCTTCCTTCCTTCTCTGGAAAGAGGAAGGGGTGTGTTTGTGTGTGTGTGCTGGGGGGGGGGGGGGGGGCACCATAAGACCCTCTGGGTGCAGAATACTGTATATACTGCATTGGACATGATTAATGTGGTGTTTGGTTTTGTTTCTAACTTTTTTTTTTAATTGTTATAGGGGATAGCTCACTAGGCAGGAGAGAGAGAGGGATATAGTTTGAAATGAAGGCAATGTAAAAATAAAATGGACTGACAAAATAAGATGAAGAAAAATACATTCTATTTTTAGAATGTTAGGAAAAATTAAATTGTCTTAAAATCTTAGGAGGTTTTATTATAAACCCTAATTTTGGTTTCATAGTACTATATCTGCTTCATAAACCTTGCTTTGGTTAGGTAGAAGCAACTCCACTGTCTATTTATTTGAACCAACTAAAATGTCTTTTTTTATGAAAAGAAAAGAAAAAGAGGATGAAAGGCAAAATTAAGGTTGAAGAGAAGAGGGAGGGAACCTAGTTGCTGGCATTTCACAGAATTGCTAATCCACAAGCTGGCAATAGTTAATGGTACCTCACAAAGGCTCGATAAATACAATTATAATAAACATTTTATTCCAAAATGGCTACCGCCTTCACTTCCTCTCCTTTCACTCAGCCCTTTGTAGTCTAGCTTTTGACCTCGTCAATTAACTAAAATTGCTCTCTCCAAAGGAACCAAGAAGCTCTTACTTTTGCGTGTGACAGTCTTCTCAGTCCTTATCCTTCTTGACCTATCTGTTACATGATACTGTTGAGCACCACGCCCACTAAATACTCCTTCCTCAAGGCGTTCTCATGACATTACCCTCTCCTTGTTCTCCTCTTCCATGTTTAACCACTCCTTCTCCATCTCCTTTACTGGCTCATCATCCATATTATGCCTGGGAGACCCTTCTAGGCTCTCTTCTCTCTCTGCATCCTCTCAGTATCCTCATCCTTCCCATGGGTCTAATTAGCAACTATATGTGGATGACTCACTGATCTACATATCTTGTCCCAATCCCTCCTGAACTTCAATGCAGCATGTCCCAAAGACATGTGAAACACAACCTATCCAAAACTGAACTCATCTTTCCTCAACCCCCCCCCTCCTCCAAACCTCCCTAATTCTTCCAGAGACACGACCATCCTTCCAGTCTCCCAGGTTTGTAACTTAAGCATTAACTCAGACTCCACACTCTCCCTCAACTCATGTATGTATTAAACTCATATATGTGCTAAATCTTGCTGTTTCTTTGGCATCCAACCCATTCTCCCTACTCACAGAGCTACCACCTTAGTTCAGGCTTTCAACATTTCTTACCTAGATTACTGCAACATCCTTCTAATTGGTCTCCCAGGCTCAAGTCTCTCCCCTTCTGTGCAGCCTCCACACTGGTGCCAAGGTGATTTTCATAATGCAGATCTGACCATATCACATTAGTGACTTCCTATTGCCTCCAGATTCAAACACAAACTCCTTTGTTTAGCTTTTAAAGTCCTTTACAGCCTGGCCCCAACCTATCTTTTTGGCTTCACCACACATTTCTCCCTCTCCCACACACTGATCTAGCCAAATGGGGTTTTTTTTCTGCTTCTCAAACACTGCACTTCAATCCCTGGATCTGACTTTGCACAAAATACATTATATATAAAATACTAATTTTCAAAGACTTGGAATAAAATTAAATTTGTTGTTGTTCAGTTGTTTCAAGTCTCGTCTGATTCTTGGAGTTTTCTTGGCAGAGACACTGGAGTGGTTTGACATTTCCTTTTCCAGCTCATTTTACAGATGAGAACTGAGGCAGAGTTAAGTGACTTCCCCAAGGTCACACAGCTAGTGCTTCCCCAAAGTCAACCTAAGCTATCTTCTTCAGTTGCCATATTTTCCAGAAACACTGGACCCCCAGTATGCAGGAAGCCCTCAATGGATTAAGGATAAAGTCCTTTGACTTTATCCCCTGAGCTGACATAATTTGTTATTTGCACTTTTAGCTGGACTCTCAGTATGTCTCTGAGGGTCAAACCACTAACAAGTGTCTGAGGCCAGATTTGAACTCAGAAAACCTGACTCCAGACCCAGCATTCTATCTACTTGCCACCGAGCTGCCCCTGTGACATCATGACACAAAAAAGGATCCTGTATGTCCAACTTGACACAGATGAGGACAGTCCCAGAAGAGTTAAGTGACTTGCCCATGGTCATTCATATAACTAGTGTGTGCTACAGCTAGGAATTAAGTTTGCCTCTAAGTTCAGGTCTCTTTCCGCTATACTACACTATCTTAGCATAGTATAACCAAGAGGCTACCTTTAAAACATCTGGTCCTTCTCCAACAACTCACTGTGGTTCTCAAAAAATCTGCCATGTTTGTGAGCTGTGGCAGGTTCTACAAATTTGGAAAAGCTTCAAATTTGGGCCCAGTGACACTATATGTTTGCTGTCTAAAAACTAGCCTAGCTAACGTTCAAGGAGCATCAATCACCACACACCACCACTCTTCAGGTTTATGAATTTTTTGGCCGCACTAATTATCCAAAACAATTCATAGGGAGGCTGCCATCTTGGCAAGTGAAAGAATTATTCAAAACACTAAAACTGAAAAAATTCAACAAGATAAAAATTTTAAGATTATTAGAAGAAGTCAAACTCTGAGTAACAAAAAATGAATGAAGGGCCTTGAGGGTAAGTGTTGAAATACACCCCAAGCCCCTTCTCATATCAGGGAGTTAAGTTATATACAATGAGAGATGTGGTCACTGCATCATATGTTTTTGTTTTTCTTTTTCTTTTTCACAGAAGAGTGTTCAATTTAAGGAATTCCCCTTTCTACAAATAAATATGATAAGATATCACCAAAGGTATTTTTTAAAGAAAAAATAAGCATAGCACATAAAAGATTCTGGTTATCTGAATCTATGGTATAGGTACTCCTAGACAACTACAAAAAGCTGAGTAGAACAGCCAGAAGTAGGTTATTTCAGGAGATTAATAAAATCATGTTCCATTTTCTTTCACACTTAGCTTCAAGGGGTCATATTTCCAATGTCATTACATTTCCTTGTTGAAGGAGGGTAAATCATCGGGGGTGTGTGTGTGTGTGTGTGTGTGTGTGTGTGTGTGTGTGTGTGTGTGTGTGTGTGTGTGTGTGTGTGTGTGTGTGTGTGTGTAGGTTTTGAGGCTGTGGTGGCCTGGGTAGGAATATGGATGACAGATACCAGAGTCTGATAAAAGTACTTACTTCCCACCTTCCCAAGGTTTCCTCAGCTATACCTATTCACTGAGACTCATCCTTAGCCTCACTTCAGCAGCAGCTGTGAAAGGTGAATACAATTTTAGCACTTCCACGCTTCCTTCTGACTATGCTTGACAGAATACATTTTTCCATAAAAAATATATAAGGATGGTAAAGTTTCTAGTTTAACACATAAAAAGTCTACTTAGTCCATAATTCAGCTAATACAGCATACATACCACAGTTTAATTTTCTTCTATTTTTCATGACAAATGTATTCTCCTGAAGTTATATTATGAGGCTAGCCTAGGTACTTAACCACAACTCATCTTCTGTGGAAAAATGCAGATTCCAGAGTGATCAAATTACAAAATGAATGTTTGGAACACTTGTTTTTACGTTAGGAAAGCTTGTATTTTGAATAAAATAATATGTAACACTAAAATGGTCCACTAGAGGGACCACAACCCTTTACACACAAAAAAGAATCTTTCTATTTTTGGGGGGATATAAAAAAACTAAAGATATTTTATAAGAAAAAATAAATAGGACAAACAATCTGAAAAAATGTGAATGTCTTCCAAAGTAAGAGAGAAAGATACAGAGAAGAAAGGATAAAACTGAAGGGTATGCAACGTGCACACAAACACACGCAAACGCAAACACACACACACACACACACACACACACACACACCCAGGCACAAGTGATTTGGTTCATGGATATGATTAGGCTGCTGCTCAGAGCATGTCACCAGTCTACACCAGGGGTGAGGAACTTGTGGCTTCAAGGCCACACGTGACCCTCCAGGTCCTCAAATGCGGCCCTGTGACTAAATTCAAACTTCACAGAACAAATGTTTTTTATTATGGGATATTAAGGGGACTCTACACAATACATGCAATGCAAATGTTATTTAAAAAAAACAAAACCAGACTCTCTCATGGGACAGCACTGTCTGTAAAAGAAGTCTAGACTTGGACTCACAGGATCTAGGATCCTATTCCATCCCTGCTACTCACTACCTGTGCAAACCTCAGGCAAGTCATTAACCACTCTGGATCTCAGTTTCCTCATCTGTAATTTGAGGGAGCTAGAACAGAAGATCTCTAAAATTCCTTCGAGCCCTAGAGCTTATAAGTGGCCTTCTTTCCCCCTTATGCCAACTATAAGACTTGACTGCACTTTAAAACTGTATTAAAAACGTGACATTTAAAATCTTACAACTAGGCCATCAAACATGGTGGGGAAAGTTTGAAATCTTGTACATGCAAAGATTCTCAACTTTTTCTCTTTTAAGTTCTAGCCTCATATGTGTATGCGGAAAGGCAGTTCTTCCAAAGAATAAAAGCAGCCTACCAGGGCCACAAATACCTCATACAGCTTAAAATGATGTTCCAAACTGCAACAGTTTAAAAATACTCTAATAGGATTGTAAATATTAGAGTACCTACTGTTTCAACTATTTACAGGTTTCAAAAAACATTCAATATTTTCTAGCATTGTAAGATTGACAGCTGAAAAGGACCTGAGAAAATCTTTCAGTCTCTATCTCCTTATTTTATAGATGAAGAAATTGAAGGTTAAAAATGTTCAATGACTTGCCTGAGGTCAACATGGGCAGTAAGTAGCAGGGCTGGGACTTTAACTTAGATCTCCAAATCCAGACAAAATATTCATGAATAAGTGGGATCCTATGAACTCGTGAATGCATTTATTCTTCGGGAAATAATTCAATGACTCTAGGATGTTCATCTTTTATAAAAATTATATATCAAGATTCTACTGAACCAAAATAAATTTCTCTAAATCTAAAGTTATTATGGGAAAAATACATGTGAATATTTTGTATTTTTGCATGCACAGTCTGACAAGCAGGGACATTTGTGTTTTTATTTTCTCCACAGCTTCAAAGTGCCTGGCACATTGAAGCTTTGGTTAAATTAATGAATGAAAGCCATGAAAATATTTTGAAAACTGAGGTTAATTTTATTTTCCAACTATCTGTAAGTAAGAAGCTTTAATGATTCATTAAGATGCCATTCAGTTCCATAGTCTTAAAAGTACCAACATTGAAGGTATTCAGAATGTAATGTTGGAAATTCTTAAAACAGTTAAATATAAAAAAGGAAGGAATGTGATGATTCTGATGTTATGGTCTAGTAGCAGGAGAGTTAGGTCAACCCATCTCACACCATGTCATTAGAATCCCTCCTGTAATGTCGAACCAACTGTCTGAGATGCTAAAATCAAATTGTCAGTGAAGATTCCATCCTTGTTCCCAAAATAATGTTATTTCACCTAATATCTTGTTTATATAGAATCAAATTAAGAACAGTAATTAAGGAGAGCCTACGGTCAACAATGGAATATCTTAAGAGTAACCAAATTCACTTGCTTAGCTTAAGTACAGATATGCCAATACACAAAAATATGAAATCAAAGACTTTGGGTTGGAAGGGATAGAGGTCAATGAGTCCTTAGCATTTCCAGCAGTGACTGAAAGGCCTTTTCTATAGAGGGCAGGAACAGGAATTGACTGTATGGAACTCCAGGTAAAGAAACAACCTCTATCGATGCAGATCTTGAACTCAGACAATTTACGGTGGCCAAGAGTCTCGGGTCACAGAAGTAATACACACGAACCAGATCTTCCTGGTTCTGAGGCTAGTTCTCTATTAACTTTGCCTAACTGGTTCTTGTTACATATACATGAGAGAGAGGAAAGCAGAAGAAAAGTATCTGGAATGTGAAAGGAGAAAAAGGAAAAGAACGAAGAATAAAAATGCATCTGATATGGAGTAAGTGAAACCAACACTGACTTTAGGTTTGATCAGTGTTATATGCTGCCTCTTGTTCAAACTTCTACCCTTAAAAATTCAAAACCAAACCTGAGCAGTAAGTCCTTATTTCTTTTCCCAAAGAAATAGGTTCCTAAAAAGGCAAATTAATAATGTAATGAATGTTATGATTAGGTATAGTAATATCTCAGTTAACCAGTGTACTGACAGATAAAGCTTTCCAATTAACTAAGGATTAACATTTATAAAGCATAAACCACCAGGAGAAAGAATGGAAGTCCCAAATTCTCTTTCAGGTACATACACATAGATTACATTAGGTGATTCTCCAATCACACATATATTTTTTACAAATAACACATTTTAGTAAGCAAAAATCTTGATTCTAGTAACCAAATTGTTCAAATTCTTAATGGTAATAATAAAAAAAATTATGAATGAGATTTTTAAAAATATGAAGTTACAGTTGTTGCACAATATTTTAGCTAAGCAGAATAAATCAAAAAGGGAGGTGAGGGAGAAGCTCTGAATTTTCCTAAAGATAGAAATCACAGTTTCCTAAGTTCATGAGGAAAAATATTTTTTAAATTATAGTTTTAATTAGAAATATTTAGAAGCCAATAGTGAAAAATAATAGACGAACCTGTCTGCATAAAGTTAATTTTTTTTTAATGTTAAGCTAATGATCTGTTATAATCAGATCGTAAGGTGTAGGCTCAAACATTTTCCCTTAGCATCATGCAAGAACTCTCCGCAGGTTTGGGAAAAAAAAAAAAAAGAAAGGGTTAGGCAGCAGTGTTAGATAACCTAATCTGCAACCCCTGTTAAGATTTTATGGTTCTGAAAGGCTTCAGAGGATAAGTTCCCCAATACTCTCCATCCTGCTTTAATTAGCGCTGGTTAAATTTGTCAGAATCTCATTTGAATAGGCAGTTCCTAAACTATTTACACCATTGCCTGAATGTGAGCACATACCATTATACATAATTTAAAATTTTAGCAACAGTAATCCAGTTCACAACATAACTGCTAGACAAACAGCATGACTATGAAAATTAAAATTCTACTGCTTACTTTTAAATATGCAGCTACCTCCTGGACAGAAAGCCTCCTCTGGATGGAATTGCCACACTCGTGATCTCCTGGAAACATTAATATTTTATGTGAATCAATATTTCATAAAAAAACAGACAATTCAAAAGCATTTACATACAAAATCTGGATGTAAGTTTTAATGATCTTATAAAACATCAATAATATGAAAGACTAAAATATTACTTATACTTTCTATGAAAAATACAGCTTAATTAAAAATACTGAGGAAAACCATAATATTCCACAGGAACACGTTCTAGAGTCAATTAGAATACTGCCTGTCCTCATTCTTCATTTAATAAATAATCTCTTTACATGCTTAAGAGAAGAATGTTAAATCCCATTGCACACTTAATAATAGTAACCCATAACAATGATTCATGTTTGTAATTCTTTAAATGCTTTTCAAACAACTATCATATAGTAGTATATTAGAAGTGAAAACAAAATATAGTTGGTATATGGTAGTTTGTTAAATGAATGAATTAACGAATGGCACTTAGATTTCAAAGAGTGGAAGATTCCCCTGCTCCTGCCCCCATCTCCACCTCTGGCAAGAGGAGAAGGGCATGGGTGATACTGTTAAGGAAATAAAATATCTATGCAAATAGTCTGTGTATATATCAAGAGTATCCTTGAAAACATGAGAAAGTGAGAGGTAAACTTTTTTCTATTGAAAACCACATCTGGGTGCAGCTAGGTGGAGCAGTAGATAGAGTACTGGCCCTGAAGTCAGGAGGACCTGAGTTCAAATATGACCTCAGACCCAACACTTGACACTTACTAGCTGTGTGACCCTGGGCAAGTCACTTAACCCCAATTGCCTAAAAAAAAACAAAAACAAAAACAAAAACCACATCTTCAGGAACAACAATGACAGAGGTACAGAGAACATACCATGTTTGTCAGTTGTTTCCCAAAAGCATTTAACTTAAACTCATAACAAAATATAGCCTTAAAAGTTCTCTTTCAGGGGCAGCTGGGTGGCGCAGAGGATAGAGCACTGGCCATGGAGTCAGGAGGACCTAAGTTCAAATCTGCCCTCAGATGCGTGACACTAGCTGTGTGACCCTGGGCAAGTCACTTAACCACAACTGCCTCACCCCAAAAAAAAAAGTTCTCTTTCAGGGGCAACTAAGTGGTACAGCAGATACAGCACCAGTCCTGGAGTCAGGATGACCTGAGTGTTCAAATCTGGCCTCAGAAACTTGACATTTACTCGCTGTGTGATCCTGGGCAAGTTGCTTTCACTCCAATATCTCCCATGTATGTTAAAATTATACAAGAAGATATGACAAATGCAACCATGGAGGAAAATACTGTTTAACAACTCTTTGGGTAGCAGCATTCACCCACACAGAAAATGTCGTGGAAGAAGCCCTTGTAGTGTTCAAAAAGCAGAGGGAATTCCTAGACATACTGAAGTTTCCTTGCTTTCATTTGTAGATGAGCAATACCAAATACATTAGGAATTCTACAGGGCCTCCTCAGTGAGATGTAGGAGGACTCAACTGACAATCAGTCAACAACTTAAGCAATTTTGAAATAGCCAGATTACTGAAAAATACATACTCCCCAAATTATGACATGCAGGTTGAAGTACTTCAGACACCATACAAGGAAAACATGCAGGGCCCAGAATCAGTGTAGGCTGGATCATAACTGGGAAACTGAGAAGTGCTTTCAAACAATCCCAAGATGTTGCCAGCCACAAAAATCTAACTTTTAATTTAAATTTTACTGAAGCCTGTTTTTTTAAACCTTACTGATAACACTTTCTAATAATCCCTTTTCCCTCAAAAAAGAAGCCTCAATTTTAAAATTTAAATTTTGTTATTCTGTATTTGACAAACTCAAAAATGAGCATATGTACAGAGAACAGGATTGTACATCAAACTATGAATGTCTAGCATATATAACTTGCATTAAAGAAAATAAATCTAACATGTTGGTTTCAAAACTGTCTTGTCTATCTCCAACTGAGCCTCCTTCTAGAACCATCTTTAGCTACAAAGTTATTACGTTAAACAAAAAAAGAAACTGGCATAGTAATGTGATAAACTATCTCACTATCCAGAGGAAGACATTTCATCTGATCAGAACTCTGGTAAATGCACTGAGTTGAATTCTAATGTCTCAGTGTTTTTGTTGTGATTGTGGTCATTGTGTACCCTGTTCCTGTGGCTTGGCTTACTTTGCTTTGTGCAAACAAGGCTTTGTAAGTTTCTCTGAGTTCCCTTTTTCATGAAGCAATAATATTCTATTATACTAACATACCATAATGTGTTTTGGGGCAGCTAGGTGGCTCAGTGGATAGAATGGTGGGCCTAGAGTCAGGAAGACCTAAGTTCAAATTCAGACTTAGACACTCACTAGCTGTGTGATCCTAGGCAAGTCACTTAACTCTGTTTGCCTCAGTTTCCTCATCTGCATTTTTTTTTAAACTGTTAGAGAAGAAAATGGCAAATCACTTCAATATCTTTGCCAAGAAAACCCCAAACTGGGTCACAAAGAGAAACAACTGAACAACAGCAACAACAACAAAAGAAACCATAATGTGTTTAACCATTTCCCAAATGATAGGAACACATTTTGCTTTCAGTTTTTTCTAGAACAAAAAGTGCTGCTGTTGAATACTCTGATATATTTGGGATCTTTGGCCTCTTTGGGGAGATATATGTTTCCAGTGGGATGGCTACATCAAAGAGAATGAACCATTTAGTCACTTTCATAGCATAGATTCAAGCTGTTTTCTCAAATCACTGGATGTTTTCACAATTCCACCAATGCTGTATTACTGTGCCTACTGCCCCATACCTTCTCCAAAACTGGATATTTACATGTTATATTTTTGCCAATTTGCTGGATATGCAGTGAAAACTTATTTTGATTTTTTTCCTCTGATTATTAGTAACTTGGAGATTTTTTTTCATATGGTTCATAAGCTTATACTTCTTTTTTTTGAAAACTTCATATCCTTTGACTATTTATTGGGGGTTAAACTCCTTTCCTGTTGATGCTATATGGCTGTGAATCACATAACAATCTCAGAAGACTCAAAATTGCACATGATTCAAAGATGAATGGTGGCTATAAGTAGGCTAGAGAATATTATCGACAATGACTTATTGGGGGATAAGTAGTCTAAAATATATTAAAAGATAATGTGACCAGAAACAAAGTCAATCCTGTTATATAGTCAGAATGGTGTGATACCAGGTGGACAACCAGAGTAGTAGTCTAATCTTCACAAATTATGAAAATAATCCAAGGACTCCAAGCACATTAAGAAAGCCCTATATAAAGATGGATATATGGAAAGACATGAACAAGAACAGCATAGTATAAAAAAATGTGGATGTGCTAAGGTCTTCTCTAATAAAGAGAATACCGACATCAGTGGGATCATGGATCCAACTGGAATGTTAAGTATAGCAAGCTTTGTGGACCTTTACTCTCTTAAATGCTCTTCCAGCTTTGTGTCATCTTAAAATAAATAAAACATGTAATCATTCAATAACTGATAAAAAAAATATCAGAAGTCCCAAAAACATCTGTGGAAGACCACCCTCTACACTGATATCAATGCATTAACTAATTGCTTTTTGGAAATTAGCTGGTCAGATACAATTCACTTACCTACTCTTTTCAAGTCATCATCTACACTGTAAGATTTTCAAATGGCTTCTTGAAATCAAAATAAACTATCCCTGACCTACCAATCTAACAATCCTACTGAAAAATTAAGTCAGGTATTATTTGTTAATGAATCCATGCTGGCTTCTAGTTATTACTGATCTACATCAATATTCAATTCACAGATGGACTTGGCAAAAGATAGGATTATAATGGACCCCCTAGGTAGCACAACTTCAGAAGAAGGAAGATTATTATAGTTTGGGAAAAGAAGTCATGGGGAGGAGAGAGTCTCAGATGAGTGGGGGAAGAAGAAGAGGAAGGCACAGGTTCAAGAAGGGGCAAAAGTAGAAGAGGAAATCCTATCACCATACCAGGGACAGAGTCAGTCGATAAAAGTCTAACTAGTAGACTTTGTTTCAGATAGTTCTGCCAGGAAGAAAAGAGTAGGGGAATGGAGTAAGAGCATACTAACAAAAGAAGCCAAAGCTGCACAAATTTTTATCTAAACAGTAGCTCTTTCTTCTAGATCATTTTGTCAAACCAGGCCCCTTACTCATGAATCTTAGATTCAAAAGGGAAGAGGCAAAAGAAACGTCTGATGAGGGATTAAAATATTTATCATAAATTACATAATTTCTTGTCTTTGTAAATTCCAACCACTGGTTCTCCTCCTCTGGAGGAGCCAGAATTAGTAGTCCCTCTGCCAAGTGACCTCCCTTTATATATATGAATTCAGTAATCTCATTTCTTTAAGTCTTTGCTTTCCCATGTTAAAAAAGCCCTTCAACCAATCTCACTAACATAATTTCAAGTACCCCTGTCATACTAAGCAACCTATTTGAGGCATCCTTGTTTCTCGGTGTCATATCATGGTCTGACCAGGAGAGATTATAAGTGGGACTACTATCCTCCCTTGACCTAGACACTAACTTCAAAATGAATTTTTGGGCAGTTATATAACACAGCTGACATACTAAGCTCACAGTCATCTAGGGGTGATATCTTTATGATTTGCCCTAAAACTCCCATGGTGAGCCACGGGGAGAAGGAGAGCTACAGCTAGAGACCCAGGTCTTTTTTCACATGACCAGCTAAAAAGTCATGAGTTCTCAGCTCCCTTATTGGGCAGGTAGAGTAAGTGCATTTGTACAAAGAGCTTCACATACACTTCTCTACTTCAAAGGTCTGTAATTTCATCAAGGTGGAACTGCAGATTGCAACCTCTATAAAGTTTAGTACACGGTTTTTAAGAGTTGCTAGAAACAAAAAATTTACAGGCAATATGGTGAAAAACTTCTCCAAATTTAGACAGGCTAGTCTAAGATTATATGTGGTTCATCACTGGAGCCTTGCACGTGTCCAAATTACATTTCATCTTCTTTGATTTAGTACATGTTTCTCGTCTTAACATTCTGTCAAGATGGATCTCAATTCTATCAAGAATAGCCAAATTAAGTTATCAGTGAAATTTAGAACAATGTCCCATGTAATGCAAGAAGTTATTTCTATTGTGGTTTGAAAAAACTTTCTACTAATAGTGAGGTACCAACAAGGAAGATCCTATTAAATGTTTCCTCTGCCCCTCCTAATTTCCCTTCTTCAATTGCTAGATAGGATAAACAATGAAGGATAAAAACCAAGCTAAACAAAGTTGTCTTTAATCAAATTTTTGCATTATGGAGAATCAATTATGTTTTTGCTTAATAGCCTTTTCTATAACTGAGTCAGGAAGACACAAGATTTCATCTGAAAGCCAGATCTAGTCTTACTTGAGACTTTCCTTTACAGGACAGTATAGGACAGGGATGTTCTCAACCTTTGTGTGTCATGGATTCTTTTGGCAGCCTATTATAGCTCCCTTCTGGGTCAAACAGTCAGATTACAAAAGAAACCAAGTTCATGGATCCCAGGTTAAGAATCCCTAGTAAAGGATGAGATGAGAGAGGCTACCGCTATCAATGGTTCTAAAGTTGGAGTCACTAGGAGAGGAAAAAAAAAAACCAAAAACCTCAAGCCTGAGCATAGAAGAAAAACTTCAAGTCTCCCCCTCCTTTCACTAAGGGATATATGATATATAAACAGTGATCATGGATAGGAAATAAAAATAAGCAATAGAGATAAAAACAAGATTTGCTAGGATGAACTGCCATGGTAGACATGAACTAGACAGAAATCTGTGGTGATTGCATAAGCCTAGAAAAATTTGTGGGATTTCTAAAACTAAACAGAACCTGAGCAAAATGCAATAAAGCTCATATTTTATTTGAATCCTACACATTTTTACTTTAATCCATCAACAAACATCCTGAAGGAGATAGCGCTTGAGTGGCATCTTATGAAGAAGCTAAGGATTCTAGGAGGTAGAAGTAAGAGACAGCAGGTGTTATGAAGCACAGAGCCAGGAGACAGAACAGCAGCAGGCAGGCCAGCAAGGCTGCACCCAAAAGTGTGTGCAAAGAAGGGATGTGTAAGAAGACTGGAAAGATGGGAAAGATCGGGTTGTGAAAGACTAACCTGTTAAACAGAGTTTATATAAAATCCTACAGGTAATAGAGAAGCATTGGAATCTATTGAGCTGGGGGGGGCTTGAGACACTCACACCTGTGAAAAGGATTGATTGTAAAAAGGAGAGTGAAGTATAAACAGCTAAAGAAGGATTTACAATTTCCATGTATTCACCGAACATGTAAGTGACCCTCTATTTAATCTTTTGAAAAAGATTTTTTTTCATTAAATTATTACTGGGAAATGTGAATTCATTTTACAAGAAGATATTTTAATGGCCTCTTTTTTGAAAGGAAGGAGAAGAATGAGAACTTTGATTTCACTGCTGTAGGGAACTCCCATTGAAAAAACTCCCTCCACCAAGGCAGATGGGCACCTGCTGTGCAATGTCTAGACTTATGAGAGCTGCTAGGGGGCACTAGGTGGTTAAATGACTTGCCCAGGGTCACACAGTGTTATTAGATGCTGGACTTGAATATGGGTCTTCCTGACTCCAAAGACAGCTCTCTAGCTATTATCCTTACAATGTCTCTCAAAGGCTTTAGTAAAAACTACAAACATGAGTACCTGTAAATTTTTACTGGATTAGTGACCTCACTAATATACAGACTGCCTCTTATTGGTGCAAATTACAATTTATTCTTTCTTATCTTAAGCAATTCTCACCCCAGTTCTCCCTTAGAATCTCCACAAAGAATCTGTCAATCCAGGGTCTTTCAGTTCTTTATTTCATTGTTGTTGGTACAGCACTTGAACTGTCTATCACCACCCTGGTCCCTCACCCCTCCTTCTAGGTATGCTTCCTTTTTCAATTATACATTTCCTCACATACTTATGTTAATAGTCAGAGAATCATTAAACTGGGTTATCTTTGTGGTTGTATTTATCAAAGAATCTTATGATCTTACTACATGTAAGAAAAACTCTTAGAGGAAAGCATTTCAGACTGGAATTTGCTTAACCCAAATGCTCTTTAGTAATCAAACAATAAATACACCAGGAGCTGGCATTCTATGTACCTTTCAGCCAATTATGAGACTGTAAAATGTGGTCTACAATACTGGGAGAGGCTGTCAGTTCCTTCCCCAAATATTATCCAGATTATTCTCAGTAGATGTTCAGAGTATTATCAAAGATAAGAAAGGAGGCAAAGATCATGATTTACTGTTTCTCAATAGCCTTTTTTAGAAGAATACTATTCATGATCTTTTTCCATTCTTTTGTTATTATCTTGTAAAATGCTTTTTAATATTCACTGCCTCTAGTACTGAGTGTGGTATAGTCATTCTGCCCTGCTTCAAGAGTCATTTCAATTTCCTTGTACAGCAAATCAGATTCAAGTGCGGTCATTCCATTGTTACCGACAAGAACAACAGATTGCAGCAGAAATGACCTCAATGTCCCGTTGCGAATGCCTATTTATTGTTGTCCTTCCACTCCAGTTCACAAATGCTCTCAGAAATTTCTAGCTCTATTATTCCTCAATATCAGGCTGGAGGCTGACTTCTCACTTCTGCTTTTAACTGATGCACAAGATAATACTACTCACAATCTCTCATCTTCTTCTGTGGTATTTTACAACTGAGTTTGGGTTCCCAAGTGGAGTTACCTTTGGCTGCCATTTTTTTTCAATGGCAAGAAAATCAAATGTTTACAGATAAAGTGACTTCTACACTCTCCTGTCCTCCATTATTCCAAAAACAACTTCAACTCTTTCGCAAACTTTTGCAGAAAACGGTGATCATCAAGTTCAAGGTCAACAGTAGTATCTTTTCAGTATAGGTAACTGGCAGAAAACTTGAGGTGGAAGCAAAACTTGAGGTCAAAGCTATTAAAACTGTTTGTACTATCTCTTTCTCATTTTTTATCCTTTCTTATTTTATATCAATTTTTTTTTTAAACCTTTGCTCTGGTCAGTCCAAAAGCTGATTTTGGATATGAGTCCCGTTAGTTGTTTCCAATGTATTTATGGTATAGTCAATTTCATTTCTTTGGTGTTGTTGCTTGACTCTTCTTGAGGAAATTATTAGCCTATGGCCCCTGTCTTTCATGAAACCTGGTCTCTATTTTATATCACATTTTTCTGGTATCCTCCCCAGCACCAACCTTCACAAGGAGGTCACCTAGTCCACAATGACTTTGGAAGATCTTGTCAAGTTCTATGTATATTTTCTCTATTTCTTCATCCTCTGTAACAAAGGGTGTTACTGCAGTTTTCATAGCAAGTTGCTCTGTTTATGCTGGTTGTGAGCATTACATGTCAAAACAACCAAGTATCCTACATTTCTTGCTGTCTTTGGGGACAGACATGAAGATAGCAACTCCACCAAGTCTTTTTCTTCCCTCAAGAAGAACCTGAGAGCTATTAATCTGTTACATTGTAACTTCCTTTTATCTTCTGGTTAATATCAATGCTGACATGGCTCAGTCTTCTGATATATAAATATGCTGATTACTGGGGGAAATCTTGCATTGAGTATAAAGTTAATTAAAATTTATCGACGTTCTAAAAACAGTGATCCTTGGCACCCTGTGTTAACTTTACAGAAGCAGAAGGGAAGTGAGAAACATTTCAAACTTTTTCCTTGTTTCATAGGTTGTCATAGCCAAAGAATTCATTACCTATGGTTACCCTACAGGTGAAAATCCTTTTCATACTTAGATTAAATATCAGACAGTACACTAAGTCTGTTGGAAAATATGAAACCATTCCACAAATAAAAACAAAACAATCCAAAATAATGGTAAATGCAACAAAATTAAATACAAAACTTGAAAGTGTTTCTAGTAATATGTGACATTAATTTTAAAAACTTTTAATGCCAATGTGAATTTTGAAGCAATTACCTGCTACTTGTGCCAATCGATCGTGAAGTTTGTATAATGAATTCATCATGAGATTTTTTTCATTTGCCTAGAATTAAGAAAGTCTATTAGAGAAATATCAAATTTCATTTAAAAATGATTCAAATAACCATTAGGCAGAAAATAAAGGAAAGATTAGAAGTATATAAAGGCTCTACAAGACATAGAGTTAAACATTCATATATATATATATGTATATGTATGAATGTTTAAGTGCATATAGCTCAGAATTTGAACTCCACTGCTTCTGAGGACCCAGCTGAAAGTGGCTGGAAAATGACTCAGGAAACTAGCTGGTAGAGGAGAATAATATAGTTCTCCAACTAGGGTTAAAAAACAAAACAAAACAAAACCTGAGGCTTATATGATTAGCCTGTATCTTATGGGATAAGATCAAGATCTAGAACTTGAAGGGAATTCAGAGGTCATCTAGTCCACCACTATAATTTTACAGGTGAGGAAACTGAGGTCCAGTGATGTTAAATGACCTCCCAGATCAATACAGAAAGATGCTACTATCCTCCCTTTATGCATACTGATAGCCTCTTTGCTGACCTTCAGTCTTGTGTCTCCAACTGCCTACTAGACATTCCAAACTGGAAATCCTGAATACATCTTAAATTCAACATGTTCAAGACTGAACTCTTTCTTTCCCCCTAAGCCCTCCCCTCTTCACAACTTCCCTATTACTGTCGAGGGTACCATCATCCACCTAGTCACCTGGGTTCACAACCTAGGTGTTATCCTTGACTCCTCATTGATTCCCCCCTTTCCCCCAAATCCAATCTGTTACCAAGTCCTGTTGATTCTAACTTTCTAGGATACCTGGTTGCAGGGCCACTTCAAGTCTGGACTTTCAATAGCCTGCTGATTTGTCCCTTGGTTTCAAGTCTTTCCCCACTACAGTCTATCTTCCACTCAGCTATCAAAGCAATTTTCCTAAAGAGGAGGTCTGACCATGACACTCCCCTGCTCAATAAAATAAACTCAAGTGGTTCCCTACGACCTACAAGATCAAATATAAAATCATTTGTTTGGCTTCTCCAACCCTTCATAACCTGACCCCTGCCTATCCTTACTCCCCTCCATGTACTCTAGGATTCAGTGACACTCGTCTCCTTCTCATTTCTCACACACAACATTCCATTCCATGCACTTTCACTGACTATCCTCCATGCTTGGAATTCTCTCCCTCCTCACCTTTGCCATCTGACTTCTTTCAAGTCTCAACAAAAATCCCACCTTCTGCAAGAAGGTTTTCCTGACCCAACTTAATGCTAGCACCTCCTGAGATCATGTCAATTTACCCTGTATATCTTGTCTGAAAATGGTTATTAGCAGATCATCTGCCCCCGGGAGCTTGTGAGCTCATGAGGCCTGTGGGCTATCTGTCTTCCTTTGTAAAGCTAGTGCTTAGCACATGCCTCTCACATAGGAGGTGCTCAATAAATTCTTGTTGACTTGAGTTTGCTGACATCAAGCTACATGCTTTCCTTTTAAAGTCTGTCCTTGATATTCAATTTAACCAAATTTTATCTATGTGAAAATAACAAAGGAGATGAAATGCCATCATTTGCCTAATCTGTACCCCACAAATAACAGTCCTTTACGTTCTTATGTAGACATAAGGTCAAATAACTTGACATGACACCTAGGAACGAAGGACTACTTCTTAACCATCAACATGATGTAGTCTGAATCCCACCTTGGACATTTCATAGTTGCATAGTGACTAGACATCTGAGCCTCAGTTTCCTCTCATCTACAAAAAGGAAAAAATAAAACCTATCATGCCTATCTCAAAGATCTGTCAGTAGGCTGAAATGAAGTAAAGTATGTAAAATTTCTGGCTGTATATTAGAGTACTTTACAAATGTCAATTATCATCATCACCTTCATTCACCTCAAAAGGCAGAACAGTAGGGCAGCTAAGTGGAGCAGTGGATAGTGCTCTGGCCTTGGTGTCAGGAAGACCTGAGTTCAAATCCAGCCTCAGACACTTGACACTTACTAGCTATGTGACCCTTGGCAAGTCACTTAACCCTAACTGCCTCACAAAAAAAAAAAAAAAAAAGAGGCAGAAGAGTCCTAGACAGGTATAATTGCTGTGGCAATTAGCAGCAAGAGCAACAGAAACCTAAGGATCTTAGTTTCTGAAAGTTGGTATGATTTCAGGTAAACAATAAATATTGGAGTATGCAATACTCTGCCACTGCCAAGTTAATAATACACAAAATATAGATTGTCTCCCTACTAGGAAAAAGTAAAAGAGCTAGGAGATTGCCTCTCTAACCTTTAGCTTTCCAAGAAAGAAAGATATGTTTCTTTAAAGAATGGAAGAAATGTTTCAAAGGGAAAATAAAGAGGAAAAGTATCCATCCACAAAGTCAGGAGATTAGAGGATAGAATGTAACAGAAAGACTGATCCTTTACAGCTATGGAACAGGTTTGAGACTCTTCCTGTAGAGAAGGCAACCACAGCCTGAGGAAACAATACTCATGCTGCAAGAAATGAAGAGAATCCACAGATAAAATGAAGGATGAGGACATACAATGTACCCGCAAGAGAAAGAAGAAAGGAGGCATGAAAGGATTAAGGAGTAAGGATCTGAAGGGGACTCTAAGAGAACAAAAAAAAAGGAGAAAGTAGTAATTGATAAGGCAAGTTAACAAAGAAAAGGTTAAGTAAAAGCAAACTATTATTTAAAAAAATTAAAACAAATCTGAAACAAGTGGTTTGTATGAAAACAGGAAGGTAATAGGGCATGGCTGAAGTTGCTGAGACAATAAAGGATGGTTTGGCTGTCCAGTTATTAAGAGGTTATAAAAGACTGAAAATGTCTTAACAGGCACTTAGGAGCCAAGGTGTAAACACTCACTGTGGTAGTGGAGTTTAAAAAAAAGAAGTTTGAGAATTTCAATCACTAGGAAGGTATAAGTGTGAAATGTTTGTATTTCTGCTTTTTTAAGTCAATGTTCCAAGCATAGGATGGCCTCCTTCAGAGAAGAGAAAATGAAGGAACTAGAACACTTCATTACTAGAAGAAGAAACTTCAAGTTTAAGTTTAAAAAATACTCCAGTTTAAGTGTTCTCAAACAAAGAAAAATAAATGGGACTGCAATGGGGGTGGAGTGGAAAAAAGATCTGAAATACAAGAGAAGTACACTTGTCATAAGGCTAAAAAGGAAATAAAAAGGATACCTGGAGTTAAAAAAAAAAAAAACTAACACACTTTCTGAAGAAGAGAGAGCTGTAAGAATTTGTCCTAGAAGGGAAGATTAGGTAGAGTCACTGAAGCTTTCAGCATCCAAGAAGAGTCTAAGGAAGAAGGCTGCTGTCTCCTCCCTCCCTACCTAGGCCAGGCTTATCTGCTGGGATGATAAGTATCAAGGATAGTCTTCCAGGACCAAAACATTAGAGAATCTCCAAGTAAAAGAAATGACAACCCACTTACGGTGATTCATATGAACATAAATAACACTTCCCAAAGGAATCTAAAAATTGCCAAAGATTATTAAATTTTGGATAGGAAACTAAAAATTGTAGAGGCATATTTTTTTCCAACACTGCTTATTTAAAGCATGAAATCCAGAAGATAAAATTGATGAGAAGTCAACAGCTGGCTAAGACCATGTTGTCTGACAATGCAATTGTGATTTCTGTACCACAGCTAAAAATATGGGAATGACAGATGCCTACTCTGACATGGGAGTGTATTCATCAAAGACTTGTAAGACTATGTTTGTCTGGCATCTTAGAAATATAAATAAAAAGGTTTTAAACTAAGAAGGATGGGAAAGAAGACTCTCTATATATATTCACCTCACTAGTTACTACAAAGAATAGCACAAGAAAGGAAAAAAGAAAAATTGTAGTCAAAACACCCAGAAGTTCACTAAAGGAAAAAAAGGAAATGAGCCCCAGGATTTCTCTTCAAATGAGGAGAGAAACAGAAGCAATTGTCACAGATGCATATTACAGATGACATGGACAGAAAGAAATTAACAGACAAGCTCAGGAAACAAATCATAAAGTAGGCAAAAAAGCATGATAATAGTAGTGATTGGGGACATCAATTATCCAGAGATCAAATCAAGTGTTCTCCATCAAAACCAGCAAAGCTAACCACTTCTTGATTTACCTTAATTAATTTAATCCTTCAAAAGATGGAGAATCTAATAAGGAGAAACTCTTTTAGAAAATGATTCTCACTAATGAGGAGGAATTGATGTTTATAGTGTAAAAAACAGGAACACAATAAATCAGTGACCAAAGGATATGAACAAACGATTCTCAAAAGAAGAATCAAGGAGAACAGGGGACGCTGCATAGTGACAAACACCAAGTACGTAGAAGAAAACAGACAGATGTATAATAGAGCTTAAAAACATGAGAGATTCTTGAAGAGGATAACGCTGGATGCTTTGAAGAAGAAGCTGCTTATTTACCAGGGAATGATGGAGTAGGGCTACAGAAACTGTCAGGTGAGAGATTATCCAGTAATGGTCACAGGAAAAAGAGAAGAGGATGGAAGGAGGAGTAGGAAGAAAAAAAGGAAGAAAGGAGGACGAGGAGAATTATACACCTAGCTCAAGAGTATTTAACCTGACCTGACAGCAATCTAGGGCAGGGATGGGGAACCTGCAGCTTCTAAGACAACAGGTGGCCTTCTAGGTCCTTGGGTGAGGCCTTTCAACTGAGTCCAACTTTTACAGAACAAATCCTTTTATTAAGGGGATTTGTTCAGTGAAGTTTGGATTCAGTCAAAGGACTGCAGTTGAGGACCTCAAGGCCACAGGTTCCCCATCCCTGACCTAGGGATCTGTAATCTTTCTAAGACTTATTAAAAGGAATGTTAACTACCTACTTCTAGTGTTCACAAGGATACAAATGACATTTCCAAAAGGAACCTTTAGGTAAGAAAGTGAAGATCACATCGGCAGACAGGTGATTTTCCTCACTGTTGCTTGCTGATGGAAAGGAAGGTAAAAGAGAAAAATTAATATGAGAAGTAAATAGCTACCTAAGCTACCTAAGAAGATAAGTGTCAGAAAATGGGACCAGGCTTTTTGGATCATGGTTTGTAACACAAGGACGACATATTCCTGACCAGAGATGGAGTATATCTAACCGAGCTTAGTAAAACTGGTAATTAAAGTCTGGTAATCAATAAGGTTTCCAACTAAACAGGATAAAGAAATAAGACCGCCTATGTGCACACCCTAAATTATATACTATAAAGAGCACCTACAAGGAAGAACTTGAGACAACTAGAAAATCACAAGACCAAATCCATCTCAATTTCTATATACAAATGCTTCAAAATTAGGCAATGTGCGATGGCAAATTTGACGTCATATGAATCACTAAGATTTTGTGGGACAAAATCTGTAACCGGACCATGGATGTGTATGGGTATACTTTATTCAATACCCAGAAAAGAAAGTTTTTGTCACTAAAGTCTTTGGCATTGTCTAATGGTTCAACATCAGAAACCAGTATGATTTTATCTGTGAAAATTACATTACATTAAGAGGTACTGACATCTGTTTTGTCTATGGCACCCCAAGGACCATGGGACTTTTCCATTTGACTTGCAGCTGAAATCTTCCATGTATCCCTTCTCCCTCCCATCTTGAAAATGGAGATATTCTTACTTTTAAAACCTATTTTCCCAATGTTTTGAATGTAGTAAATATTTAATAAATGCTTTATTCAAAAGGCACATGTTAGATTTAAAAGGAGGGGAGGCGTGGAGAATAGCATTGTATATTAAGAAGGTATACTTTACATATATGCATGTATATACATATGAATATGTATATGATACATATAAGAATGTAAATATGGAAACATATTCACTTCCTGACAAAGAAGTGACAGGCGCAGGGTGCAAAATGAGATATAGTGTTTTTGGATATGGTGAATTGAGGGAATGTGTTTTGCTTGAGTAGACGTGTGTTTCAAGGATTCCTCCCCCTTCCCCCACTGGGGTGGCAGGGAAAGAAAATATGTCTGTTCATTAAAAAATAATAATTTAAAACAAAGGTATATTCATATGAAAAAATTCAGAAACCAAAGGGACATTATGGAGAATATTTGGGTAATGCTCAAAGGAAGGAAAAATAGTGATTTTGTTTTGCGATTTTGAAGATACTTTATATCTCCAACAAATTTGGGAAAGAGACCACAAGAATGGCACAGAAGCAAGGCATGACACAGTAATGATGGAGGATTCAATTATCTCGACATCTACTACAGCTCATTCTCTGGCCAAATAACTTATTGACTTGTCTTAGTGATAATTTCACTCTTGAAAAGGTAGAGGAATCAACAAGGGGACATTCTCTTCTGGATCCAATTCTCGCTAACTAAGGGGAATTGGTGTCTGCAGTGGAAATGATGAGAACCTTAGAGGGGAAGTGACAATTCTACCCCCGAGCAAGAGAGGAACACTGGGCCAAGTCTTGACATGCACCCAAATTTTGGGAAAGCAGATTTTAGTGCATTCAGCATCAACAAAGACAGTCTCTGCCATGTGGAGAGAAGGTTGATCTGCTCCATTCTTAATTTACTTCTGTTTTTTCTGCAAAGAATGACCTTTGCACTGCAAATTAAAGGACAAAAACGACTAACAGAGTTAAAAACCAACCTAAGTAAGGCAAGAGCACTGAGCTGCCTTTGATGAATTCAGGTCACCTTGATAAGATGAACTACACATACATGGGTCCTGAAAAACTTGGCAAACGGCAAATGTGAGTGCTGAGCCACTGTCAGTGATATTTGGAGAGTCTTACATTTAAGTACAAAATAACCAATGTCACAAGAGATGATGGAGGAATGGTTGGCAGGAGCTGTTTTGAAAAAGATCTGGGGGTTTTTAATAGACAAGTTCAATAAGTCAGCAATGTGACACAGCAGCCATACAACTAAGGTGATTGGGATGGACTAAGTGGGACACAACTTCAAGGAATAGGGAAGTAGCAGCCGTACTGAATTCCATCAAGAGGGCGAACAAGATGGTGACCGGCAGCATGTTACAGTGGTGGAATTCCCTCTACTATACATATAGTAAGTCCAATCCAACGTTTGCTTCAAAATTGACAATGAGAAAGGGATCAAAGCACTAGAAGGTTTGAGGAAGGCAAAAAGCAAGTTCAGTAAGAGTTAAGGGGCTGCAGGAGCTAAATGATAGCAGGTTGAAAGAAGAGGAAAGAGTTCAAGTTCTTGGAGACAGAACAATTCTGAGTAACGATGCTGCCAGGCTTATGGGTAGTTAAAGCAGAGTGGTGACAAAGGATATTCGAGCTGAATACATCAAGGAACAGTGGAGCCAGCTTTTGCAAAGATTGTCAACATGTATAATAATGGCTAACAAAAAACATCTAACTGCATTTCCAAAGTTTGCAAACACTTTTGACATATTAGCTCACTTGATCCTTACAATAAAAGGCAGGTCCTATTCTCATCCTCATTTTAGACAGAAGAGAAACTGAGGCTGAGTTGTCTGTCCAAGTTCAAGCAGTCAGTTAGGTTCTGAGGTAGGATTTAAACTCAGGGCTCCTGATTCCAGTTTTAGCATTTTAGACACTGAGTCCCATGGATGCTGAAGTCACCAAGGAAAATGAAAAGACTGAAAAGCACCCACATGAGCAGTTATTACATGAATGACCAAAGAGACACCAATGACTGTGATGCAGTGGGAAGTCTGTTGGATTTGGAGTTCAAGGACCTGGCTTGCAGTCCCAGCTCTGCCACTTATTTTTTAGGTGACCCTGGGAACTCAACTCTGCTGGACCTTCATTTTCTCATCTGTCAAATGGAGGAAGCAGTTTCCTTTGTTGTCAGAATGTTTTTACATACATACAAAATACAAAGTATGACAAATTATATTAGAACATCTGTCAAAATATTTTTTTAAAAGTCAAGTTCACTGAACCCAGGTTAAAAAACTCTCCCTGCCTCGAAGGTTTTCTGGCTTTTCTAAAACAACCGAAGGAGTCTAGTATATAAAAAATGCTAAGAACCCAGGCTCTCAGGTCTCTTCTAGCTCTCAGTCTATGATCAGGGAGAAGAAATAAGATGAAGAGAAAGAACTCAAAGTCCTTCTGACATTTATCTCTTCTTAATCTTGTTATAATACTAGGCATGCAAGGAAGTGAGCAGTGACTGAAATTTTATACACCTCTGATTCTATGAGAATATTTGTCAATGCAGCCATATTTCAGTCAAACTCTGTCAAGAATAAGCTTCTTAAAATTTCTAAGATAAGCCCCTCTGTCCCAATTTTTAAACTCTTACTTTTGGTTGATGAATATTAACAGAGCATAAAATCATAGATTAGGGTTGGAAAAGACCTAAGAAGTCAAGTTCAGTCCCATTTTACAGATGGGGAAACAGAGGCTCAGAGAAGTAAAGGTGACTTGCCCAAGGTCACATATGCAGAAAGCCGCAGAGTCAGATTCAAATCGAGGTCCTCTGACTCCATATTCAGTAATCATCTAGTATGCCACACTGCCTCCAGAAACTTTAAACACATGATCAATAACTCCCTTATTACCTTTCTGATGATTCCAGGCAAGTCTAGAGTCTTATTTCCTTTCACAGGTAGAGTTAAGGCTGGTTCAGTTAAAATATTTATTAAATGTTTACTACCAACAAGGCACTATTTCTTGGCATTAAGAATCCAGTATATTTTAGTGATATTTCCATGCCAGCGGCCTAGTTATGAATCTTGGTACCTGCAACTTCTTTTTGAATAGGCCTCTATAAATAGGGTTTCATACTGACTAGGCTATTTTTCTTTTTATTATGAACTGAAATAGCAACAAACATGAGTATTTCAATACATAAAGAACCAAAAAAAAGGATTGTATATGGAACTGCATTTCTAATCTGTAGTTTTTTTAAGACCATTCTGAACTTCATTCTGCTCTCTTTTGTGAAGTTTTTAAATGTTTCATTGTCATGTTTTTTCTTTTCTTTTTTTTTAAACCAATAATATCCCTACCAACTCTTCCTCCCCACAAACAGAAGCCTTACCTTGTAACAATCAACACAAAGACACAATACTGGATCTGAAAATGTATGTCTCCTGCACTTCCAGCCCATCACACCTCTGCTAAGAAGTAGAAATCGAGCTTCATCAGGAGTCTTTTAGAAAGACACAACCAGCTGAAGACCACTACAAATTCAGACTAACCTCAGCTGAGCTCTCAACTTTGCTTGGCAATCTATTTACCTAACACATTACCTGTCATTTCCCCAGTGACTCTTCCAAACCTATTTACTAATCATCTACTTCATCTCCAGTTTTACCCAACAAACAGCCATCCAAGTGCCAGCCTTCTACCATAAAAATTCTATCTTCACCTATCCTCTCCTATTTTCCTCATGCCTAGAAGTAACTGAACTTTTCCCTTTCCAAACAAAAGTCATCATTAGGCTCTAAGGTCATTTATTCTGCTAGTAAAAGAGATCCAACTGCCTCATTCCCTGTAGTTCTTTATGCCATCCAATACTCTGCTTATTCCTAAATCCTTTATATTATTTCTCTACTGTTCTCCTAAATTCATAATTCTTTGCAGGTCAGATTCTGCACTCAGCTTATCCTCATCCTCCTTATACATACATTTGCATATTTGAATAAAGAGAAGAGACAAGAAGAGAGAGAAACCATATAAAGGCTTTGCTCAATTATTTATAGGATAGGTGATATCCACACTCAGACAAGCATGAAAAATTGTGAAGCACAAAACAAAAATGGTTAAACAGTAAGATGAAACCCAAGTTAAGTGAAAATGCATTAAGAGAACAGCTGGTTGCCCTCAATGAGTTCAATCACAAGGCCAGGCCAAATTATATCCCAAAATGGCGAAAGAATGCACAGATTTCAAAAGGTCATGAGGAATGAGAGAGGTGCTAAAGAATTAGAAAAAGACAAATGTCACCTAGATTTTCAAAAAGGAAAGTGGGTGGAGGGAGAATATGGTAATGATGATCTTGTCTTTCACTCCAAGAAAAATTTCAGAATGCATATAAAGGCCATGAAAGGCAGTAAGGTATGCTGTTACATATGCAAGATATACAGAGGGTCAGGTTAAGTGTTAGAAGACCTACAATTAATTCCTACTTCTGACACATACACGCTGTGTGATCCTGAGCAACTCACTTTACCTTTCAGTGTCCAAGGCAATTTTCTAAGAACATATATATAACACATAGATAAGTTATAGATCAGCATGGGTAGTTGAGTTTAATACTGAGAGTCCCTGATGATGAAATCACAGGTCCAGACCAAATGTGTGTGTGGTGGAGGTAACTGGGATGGTATATGAGCATTTAAAAAAGAAAGTTATCACAAAGATGATCTTCATGAAGGACAAGGTTGTGCAAGACAACCTAATTCCTTTTCTGAGGGAATTATTAGACTAGTAGATGGGGTGAATGCTGTAGAATCTATCTAGATTTTGGTAAAGCATTTAACAAATTATCTCATGCTACCCCTACGAACAAAATAAGACATATGGATTGGATAACAGCAGTCAGGTGGATTCTGAAATGGTTGAATATCCAGGTACAAAGGGTTATTAACGGATGTAAACTTGGAAGGAGATGTCTACTGGAGTAGCCCAGGGATTTATTCTTGGTTTTCTGCTACCTAACACCAGGCCTGCACAACTTGCAGCCCTCGGGTCACTTATGGCACGCCAAAAATCGCCAAAAGATTGCAGGCGCTTGCAAAAAACATAGAGGAAAGAATCCTTTGTATGTAGAAGAAATCCTTTGGCATGCCATAAGTGCTGTAAGTTGTGCAGGCCTGCTTAACACCTTTTATAAATAACTTGGATAAAAACATATTTGGCTTGATCATTAAGCTTGTAGATAACATAAGACTGGGAGGAAAAGCTATAACTTCAGGTGAAAAGAAGGATCCAAAAAGATCTTACAAGTTGCAATGATGAGCTGAATTTAATAAGATGAAAATGTAACATGGAGAAATGTCAAGTTCTACATGTGTTTAAATGATCAACTTCGCAAGTACCAGAAGGGAATGAGATATGGCTGGATAGTTTCTTTGAAAAAGATCTCTCAATTTAATATGCCTCAAAAGTACAATACAGCAAGGGGAAAAAAAGTTAATTTAGACTGGAATAAAGGAGAAAAATAAAATGTCCAGAACAAAGGAGATGAGATAGCGATCAAACTGTGTCCTCTGTCCTGATCAGGCATCTAAACTACGATGTTTCGTTCAAACAGGCTACCATATTCTAAGAAGGACATTAATATGATGGGGAATGTCAAGTCCAAGAAGTTGAAAAGGAAAGCTAAGAATCCAAAGGGGTAATGTCCAGTATCTCACTTGGTCAGCAGATTCCCTAGTACCAAAGTAGATTTAACTTCAAACCTAAAATCACAGGATAGTATTCTCAATCTTGGGGAGACTATGTAGCACTGTGTAGACAAAGGGGCCTCATCAGAATGACAATTGGTGGCCCTGATAAACCCAAATAGAATAACTTTCTGGGGGGAACTAATGAGCTTCTTTTCAATGCTTTATGTTTGTTCAAGAACTCCCAAGAGTCCTTAGCATCTTAGGCATTTTCTGTAGGTGAAATAACCATTGTCTCATGCCTAACAGCCATTGCTTTATATTAAGTGCCTGTGAGGAAGCTGGGGACCTATTACTCACATTTGAGGAAACCTAAGATTTATTGTGGAGATTTTCCTGAATTGACTCCAGGTGGGGACAAAGAGCCAGACAGAAGCAAGTCCTCTTGGTTCAGGCCCTCTAAGATTGAACTTGGTCCAAGTGATACCTTGGAAAGGGGCCTTGGACACGAGCTTATTACATATTCTCCTTCATGCACTCTCTAGCCCAGCCAAACTTGTGATTTTTGCATATGACATTCCAACTCCCTTTTTTGAGCTTTGCACAGCCTGCTCTCCCACCCCACCCCATGCTTCTGCCTCTTACAATCTCTAGCTTACTTCACATCACAGTTCACGTGCCACCTTACACAGGAGACCTTTCTTTATCTGTTTCAACTGCTACCATCCTCTCCCTCAATTAAATTACCTTGTACTTATTTTGTGCATATATTGCATTTTACTTATATGTGTACCTATCACTTGACCCAGCAGATGAAAGATCCTTGAGGATAGGAACTTCTTTGTTTTATCTTCACATCCCTATTGCCCAGAGGAAAGGACTCAAGACCATGCCATGTGAGGATCATCTGAAGGTGCTGCTTATCTTTAGCTTGGAGAAAAAGCTTAAGGGAAGAGATATGATGACTATCTTCAAGTCCCTCTTCTGTAGAAAAGGGACTAGACTGTTCTGGGGGAAAACTAGTAGTGATAAGTGGAATCTGCAGAGGCAGACTGTGCTTGATTCACAGCCAATCTAATGATCCAAGCTATCCAACCTGCATCACTGGAAGATCTCCCAAACGTAGGCTAAATGACTTGATAGGACATTATAAAAAGGACTTCTACTTAGGTACAAGTAGGACTAGACAACCTCAGAGGTCCCAACACGGATTCTATAAAATAATGTTTAAGACAAAAAGTAGTACAATAGTGTATAGATCGTGATCATGAACTTGACAATAGACAATAACGAGTGATAATGAGCTTGCCTCAAGCCTATACCCTCATTTTGTTGGCTTATGATTCTATAACTTCAAGGCAATTCCAAGGCCTTCCAGAGACACCTAGGAAGGATAATAGGATACTCATTATGTCCAGGTCAGCAGCATCAGTATTTTTTGTGCCACAATAAGGAAGGTAACATGCTTCCAACAAACTGAGGCCCATACCATAGGGAAAGGTAAAAGTTTTATTTAATTACTGGCAAAAGCTAGTTATTGTATTGTCCATCTCATTCTTATTTATCTGATAATTATTGTGTCAAAAATGATAACTCACTACAAAGCCATACAATAAGAATTTTAATGCTGGTAAACCTGTAAATTCTTACATGTTTATTAACACAATAAAAGTTGGGAGCAATATTATCAAAGTAGATATTGGCCAATTTCTAGTCTTCTTAGATTCAGACCAAAACTTTAAATTATGCACATGTGCACCAATATTTATATACATATAAAATAGCAAATCTTTCTTGCCAACATCAGGTAAGAAGCACAGTATGGTACTATGAAAATTTTAACTATCTGAAATTATCACTTCTATTTGATAGTGAGTTATCCTAGGATCAAAATTACTCTGCTTCTTGATAGTAACTGGATGTGATTTAATTGAACTTAGGGTACTCGTGAACCAAAAGAAACAGGTTCTCATGAAAACATTCCATATAAACGTATCAGAATAGTCCGTAGACTGATAGTAACCTTAGAACAACAGCATGAGTTAGAGGAACTGGCTGCTGAGGTCCTTTCAATCCCCAAATTTTGTAACAGTTATCCTAAAACATACAGTTGTTACTATCGATCTTTACTTACTTGTATCTTTTCAAATGTTTCATCAAAGGGGCTTTTTACTATTGAAGAAAAGAAAAAAGAAAACAAATATTAGTTAACACCTAGGAACAATTAAATATTTTACAATAAGGCATTAGAAATTAATATATTTTAACAATTTAAAAACTGAACATTAAAAATATGCAAAAAAGACAAATGGGGTAGCAAATTATTGAAGAGGTAACTTTTATAACTCATCATATTTACTTTCAAGTACAACTTTTAGCATAATTTAGTACAGGTAAAGTAACTTTTAGTTACTTTTAGTTCCACCTTCAAACCACGCCCCTTTCCCCTCTCCCACATCATTCAGATTCTATTTTCACCTTTTAAAAGTCCATACGTTGAATCTTCTAAGATAGCTAATATATGGTTTAACTGTGCAACAAACCCCACCAAATGTCTTTATTTTCTCTATTAGGTCTGCTTCCATTCCTGAGAAAATGTTCCCAAGTTCCATGAAAACTCTTTGCTATTCCTGTCTCACGCTTCCTAACTGGGATAGAAAACACTGTGTCCTTTGACTGGCCCCAGGGGAAGCAATGACCCTGGAGGTACAGTTAGGTAGTCACAAAAATATTTGACAAGGGCTGTTCCCTTTGAGGGGGAGGGAGGAAAATCAGTGATTCTGAGAAATACTTTATTTCCCTTAGCAAAATGCATTACAGACACTTAATACTGAATAAAATGAAATTTTATATCTTAGTTGTATTCCAAAAAGTCACAAATTAATTGACCCTTGTAGACCAAACTAACCAAGAGAATGAAATATTTTGACACTAAGTCTCCCTTCATGCTATCCATGAATGATTTACAACCCTGCAAGCATGTGGCTAAAATCACTTTCTCTCTCCTAACCTTGTTCCCCCACCTCTCCGTCTGATTTTTGAGACCAGTAATAGTTTGTAGTCTAATGTCTTGAAGTATTTCTGTGTATATGTGGTTAGGAAGAAGGTGCTTCTACTGTTCTATCAAAGGTTGACTTAACTTCTGCTTTTTTAAAACCTTCTAGAAAAACTTGTTTTTGAGGAACTTTTTCTAGCCTAAATGTTTTACATCTAAGTTTGGATTCAGATTATCCTTTCTTACAAAATCTACAAGATACATAAAAAGTCAAAACAAATTTACTTTGAACTTTGACATTTAATGATTAAAAGGTTTCTTAATCATCACTTAAGGTTTTCTCAGCAATTCTGAGGAGTGACAAAACATGTACCACATGGTAAATGTCAAATTTTGAACAACTTCACCTCAATAATTCTGTTCTCAAATAAGTGAATGAGTCCATGAAACAGCGATACATCATGTTCCTGTCTATGTTAAAGTTGTATTTTAAATTAAAACTGGAACTGCCATAGGAATTAAGAACTGCTTGCTTCTAAGACAGCAAGTAGTTTAACAGGGTGGACAGAGCAAAAGATAGAAAAGAAGTATCCCCTTTCTACCTAAAGGCATTCCAACACAGCAACCAGGATTATAAATTTAGGGGTTCTATTAAAGATTACTTCTCTAAACCAGAGAAGCTTCTGACACCTACCAGGAGATAAAATTACTTGTAGTTGACAAGATCCAACTTGTTTAGAAAAAGATAATTAACTGTTCATTCTGAAGCAAATTAGGAGCTATTTGGAGGTCACTAATTTTTTTTCACTTTTTAGAAGAAGAGAAAATGTGAAAAGAAATGCTCACAAAACATAAAAGTATAAGGATATTTCCAAATATGAAAGCAAAAGGTTTTAGAAATTAAATTTTGGAAATCTGAACAAAACACAAAGGAATCACACTACAATATATAAAAAACTTTTTATGTCATTAATTAATTTTGATTCTTTCTCATGTAGAGTACACACTGGCCAAATGAAAATGAAACCATTAGATCATCCTTAACACATACACACACACACACACACACACACACACACACACACACTTCTGTCAAAGCAATGTTCTGTCAAAATTCTCTGTTTCTAAGAAGGGAGGGAATGCTATTTTTCTCTAGGTGGGGGAAAGGAGGGGAGAAAAAAATCCACATTTCTATGACTTCAAAATTCCTAGGAATTTTGTCATATATATGTTTCTACAGCTACTAAAAGTAGGAGTTGTAGCTTTCTTCCTCACATCATGTGAATCTTATACCTAATTTGTGCTTAAGTGGATAAAATTTGCTTTGACCCCTAAAACCAACCAAGATGGCTGCCTCTCCCTTTGCCCAAAGCAACTTTATAGCTAAGCATCTATGTGAACCTAGATAGCCTCATGGCACCTGGCATCACAGAATAGCCCTTGCATATATCCCTTTTAAGCCAACTTTGAATCAGGAAAAGTGCCAATTTCATTCCTCTCAATCAATTACTGCACTCAAAGATCCTAAAGTATAGACCTGGAAACAAAGGTAGCAGCCAACATTTTTCCCCATCTTGGCAACTCTGAAAAGGAGGAAGAATCTCTACACATAGGCCAGATATCGGACTTTTCCTATACAAAAAAGAGAAAGCCATTTTGGAGCTTCTACATATTACCACAATCACAGGAGCTGCCACACCACTGCCCCAATTTATACACACATTTAGAGGACACTAGTATGCCACTCTTGTTTTGAATGGGCTGTAAATAAGATCCTTTAGTGACTCTCCTTTGCATATTGGGTTAGTATGTAATTACTCATTTGGAAAAATACTTGTCATCAGGAATTGAAATAGGGAAGAAAAACTAATCATGTCTCCTTTTTTAATTCCTTAAATTCAAGAAGCCCTCATTGCAAGTACTGCAATGAATGGACTTAGTTTACCTCATCATATTCTTATGCTTTTTCATCTTTTCCCATACCTTTGTAAAATAGAAAGCAGAGAAAGAAAGAACTTGATCAACATTAATAATCTATAATTATATTGGTGTGTTCTAACTCCTCTGCTCTATCCCTCACCATGAAGGCCAGACAGTAAGCTTCGCTTCTTATACTTTCCTCTTTTCAACTCTCCCTTTAGGATCCACCCTCTGTATAACTTTGTTTTGCCTGTGACTCTTCCCTCCTAGCCTCTGCTCCTTATGCTCTCCCCATTGAGTTTAATGTATATCTACACCAAAATGCATGTTTGTGTGCATTCAACCTTCCTCTGCAAGGTTCAGATAAGAGTGCATGAGAGGGTTGTTCAGTCCACTCCCTTCTTCCATGTTTGTAGACTCTTTTCCTTACATATCCCAATTTTGCAAAATAATAAGGCTTTACCCCTTACTCATTTCTTTTCTGATATATTCCTTTCCCCTTCCCTTTTTTTTCCTCATTCAAAACCAACAAAAGAACAAAACTACAACAAGGCTTTGTCTGTCAATTCCCTCTATGACTCTTGAAGACAGTGGAATTCTGAAGGAACATTAGGTCTCTTTTCTCAGGATATAAGAATTGCATCATTGCTCAGTCAATTCTCTAAATTTTCTGTTTGCATTTCAAAGTTTATACCAAGCTCTGGGCTTTTCATCACCAATATTTAAAAGTCTTCTATTTTATTAAAAAATCAATTTTCTACCCTGTAGGATTATACTCATTTTTGCAGTAAATCATTGTTGCCTTTGGAATAATGTCTGCCTACTATAAAGCCTTGTGTGCACCTAATTGTGATTCATTCTTTCTTTCTTGATGCTCACAGTATTTTTTTTTCTTTGATTTGGAAGTGCACAGTACCCAAGTCCCCACATTTTGCACTCTAGACTTAAGGACAGACCTCCCTGGGGCATTCCTGTACCTAGGGCAGCAGCTGTTCAGAAAAGCCTCTAATAATAATGGTTGTGGTTCAGAACATTCCTTAAGGTATAAGTTTCTTTTTGCACCTTTGCTGTATAAATATCAAAATTCCCAGTTTCTAGGAAAGGGGAAAAATCTGGTTTGTTTTTTTTTCCTCTGGGTGGAGGAAAGGTGAGGAAAAAAAACAAAGCACACCAGTTTCATGACTTCAAAATTCCTAGAAATTTTACCCACCTGTGCACAAATTAGGTGAGGTATTTACCTGATATCTGTAAGAAAGATACAATTCCTACTTCTAACAGCTGCATAAACATGTACTCATTTGACAAAACACCTAATTAGTTGAACATGCTAAGTGATTTTTGCAAAGTAGACCCTTATTTTCAGAGACATACTGGTATGTCTTCCTTTTCTTTAAAAGTATGGCAGGGGCAGTGTTGTATGGTGGATGGATCAGGAGCTGGCCTCTGAGACTCAGATCTGGGTCTAGTCACTTAACTTCTCTAAGGCCTCTCTCAGAGACTTAAACAGTGCAGCTGCATAGATAAGAGAATTTCTTCTCTGAGAGCTCATCACACAAAAGAAATCACAGGTCTAGATGAAATATATACTTTTTTTAACCTGAGAATGAATAACATTTTTATGAATGAAAAGTTTTTAAGAAATAAAGAAACTAAGATAGGGGGGACGGACCCACATCCTTTATGGCTGTTTAGCCTGGAATTCCAGTCCCAAACTGCTCCAAACTGTGGGTTAACTTCAGCCTACCAGATAATTTCTCTTTGCTCTCTCCAAATTTGGTGTTCTTCCTCCTCACCCCTCTACCCCAGTATCTTCAGTCATCTGGTACTGCCTTTTCTCGGATGGGTTGTGGCATCATCTCTATTTAGTTCTTTTCCCCCACTTTTACATTTGTGTTGTTTTTTTCCCTCTTAATCTGTAATTGGTGCTTAATTCTATACTGTCCTCGAGATACTTATCTTCAAAAAACCATTCTAAGTGGCACACAAATCCAAATATTCTAATGTGAAGGGTTTGGGGTATGTGTGAGGTTTTGTTTTTGTTTTGTTTTTAATTGCTAGTATAAGCACAAGCATGTTGTTGGTGATTTTTATCACATGGGCAATGTGCTGATCACTAAACCTATTTTATGAAAAAAAAATACAGCTTCACTGATAGGTACTTGAAACTGATTTACGTTAGGAATTCAGATTTCATTTAAAACTGTTCTTTCAGAACAGGCCTTGTTATAAGTCATACTTTTGTGTTGATATAAAGCCTCCAGTGTAAAACTGCTAATGTTTTTAAAAACCTTTAAGCATTTTTAGCTGTCAGGGAGTTAGATAAATTATTTTACATTAGCATAAATTCTTGCTGCTAAGCTTACTGCTGTTGGGATGCCTGCTTGTATTTATACTATCATATCTAGTTTCTATGTAAGATTTCTAGATACAGCTTCATTGATAGGTACACAAAACTGACTTACAACAGGAATCCAGATTTCATTTAAAATTATTCTTTCAGAACAGACCTTGTTATAAGTCACTGCTGGTTGCAAAAGTTTAGCACCTGCTGAATACCTAAGCAAAACATGATACGGTCTTTAGAATTATACAAAAGAAACTTATTTTTTATAAGCTAACAATGGGCAAATCCCTGTGTAGTACTACAAAAACAGACCTCAGATCTCAAAATATCCCTTAGAATTCAACAAACTGTACTGAAACTGGAAAATAATCATTGACAAAACTGTTGACCACCATCACCTGGACATAACACTGAACCACAAAAATTTGAGAACAACATTTTGAATACATGTTGTCATACCAATTATTCATAATCTCCAAGAAATGTGGAATGAAAAGTTTTCAAAACAGAAATCTAGTGGAAAAAATCAAAACCATGTGGCAATAGGATGAGGCACATAGCATCCTTCTTGTCCTGTCTGCTACTCAAGTTATACTGAGGATGCTTTCATCAACCTTACATTCCTATACTCTTATCCAATCACACACACACACACACACACACACACACACACTGGATAAATAATTTATCCAATTGTATGATAATCCAAAGAACATTAGATATTTAAAAAATAACAGGTTAAGTGACTTGTCCCAGGACTACTTCATTCAAATTTCATCAAAAAAGATGAGAACAAGAGGTATACACACACGTAAACTCATAGGCGTAGAGGATGAAGTGGGGAATTAAATGATCAAGTGTTTTATGGCTTAAAAAAGAGCTTTACATTTCATGAGACAACAAGCACAATTATCAGCAATTTTAGAAAAAGGAATGAAGGCAGAGTGACTTGTTTAAGGGCATGCAAACAAGTGACAGAAGGAAAATTCTAAAAGATCTTATGACTCAGAACCCACTGCTCTTTCCACATACACCTGGCTGACAATGGGCAGAAATTATTCAAATTCACTAGGAGGCTAAAACATTATTCAACCAAAAAGAAAAAGAAAAACTTTAAAAATGTTTATAGCATGATAAATGAGACCTAATGATACCGTCAGCAAACATTGGCATTTTGTGACACTAAAGTACCTATGTATTGATAGCTTTTTTTTTGCCCCAAAACCTATGAAAAGTTCTAGCTTATCTATTCCAGAACAGAATGATTTTTTTTAAAAAAATAACACTTTTCTTCTCATCCATCAATACACTTAAGACACACACACACACACACACACAGAGTTACATACTTTATATACTATAAATGTTTAAAGACTAGGTCAGTCAATATCACTGCTTATTCTTATTCCTCCAATTCACCTCAGTTCTTCTACAATACAAATTTTGGGGAGGTTAAAAAAAATAAGAAAGAAAGAAAGAAGGGGGAGATGCTGATAAGAGGGAATTAAGTGATGGAGCAAGAAATAACAACTCTATTTTAAACCACAAAGTTCTTTGCCATTTTGCTGGAGTTATGTGGCTTAAAATAAAAACTAATGGTAAGTAGGACTAGCCAATAAGATTCTGCTCCACTGAAGTAAGAACAGCTGAGCAGTGGCATAAACTATAGCTTACAAACCTGCCCTGGGTAGCTCTATTTTAGATCTCCAAAACAAAGCAATATATTGAAGGGTACTACAAAAGGCATAAAAAAATCTAGTAGTTAACTTGGCAAGGCACTCTAAGGATTTGTATAGATAAGATTACAAAAAGCTTCTTAAAAAACAAACAAACAAACAACTTAATTACTCAGTGTTTGTGGCTGGGTCATGCCAAAAAAAAAAAATATGCTGACACTATCTAAATTAATTTACGTATTTAGTACTATAGCAAACCACTAAGGGAATCCTTCACAGAGCTAGACAATTTTTTTTTTCAAAATAATTGAGGAGAAAAAAGGTCCACAATATTAAGGAAACAAGGGAAAAAAAAGTAGACTTCAAGGAGGCATTTCACTTCAGATCTTTATTATAAAACAGTAATCGCCACCACTATTTGGTACTAGTTTAAAAACAGACTTTGAAACATACTAGTCCAGGAAGAATCAGAAATAACTCAATAAATCCAACAAATCCAAAAACGTAAATTACCTAGATAAGTCTGACAAGAAGTACTGGGAAAAATTGTAAAATAGTTTGGCAGAAATTAGTTTGAAGCCAACAATCTCACATCATGTTCCATAATACTCAGAATGGTTATATAAAATCTGAATATTAATAGACATACAATTAAAAAAAGAGAAGAAAACCAGATCAAGGGTCTTTCACGACTATGGCTAGGAGATGAATTCCTAGCCAAACCAGATAGAAGCAATCACAAGAGGTAAAACAAATCATTTAAATTACATAAGATGGAGGTAGAGCCAAGATGGCAGAATAGCAGAAGTGAGCTCCCCCCCCCCCAAAAAACCCTCCTCCAAACAGACCTAGAAAATGTACCAGATAGAATCTAGATGCAAAATCTAAGAAAAACTCACAATGAATCATTTTTCTAGCTCAGGTTACTACAGGGAGACAGAGACATCTGTATACCCTGAGCATGGGGTCTGGAGAGGATTGGACCAAGTTCTTGCTTCTACTCAGAGTGAAGTAAACAGAGGAAGGAATCCTAGGCCTAAGGGAAGCCTGAAGCTCTGTAACTCTGATCCAGCAAAGTTTCCCAGCTGGCTGATTGATAGTGAGTGGCTGAATCTAGCAACAGTCCACTGTTGCTCAGACTCAAACTTTGATCAGGAATTTGGTGAGCTCAGACCAGGGGTGCAGTAATTAGACTTTGCCATGAGTCTCCAACCTGAGCTGTCCCTGAAAGCCCGGAATAACTCACACTCAATACTCCAAGAAAGAAGAAGATGGATCAGTCCAGACCTTCTCTATCAAAGTGCACATCCTGAATAAGAAGTCCAAAGTCAGGAAGTAGGCTGGAAGAATGAACAACAAAAACATAAGGGTCATTACACTGACAGATGCTGAAAACAAACCCAAAAGAGGAGAATGACTCCAAAACATTTGTAAATGAAGTCTAAAAGAAAAACCTAACTTGAAGTCTTAAAGAAAAGCAGAACATTCTATAAGAGATGAAGCAAGAGTTCAAAAGAGTTTGTTTTTTTTAATTCTTTATCAATGAAATGAGAATGCTAGAGGCAAAAAATAAAAAAGAAATGAGTTACAGAAGAAAGAACTGGAAAGGGAATTAACAGCTTGCACAAGAGCTCTAAATCCTTGCCCAAGCAAAATGACTTCTTGAAACAAGAAATATTAAAATAAAGTCAAAAGACTGAAAAAAAATGTGAAGAAAATGTTTGTATTTCATAACAAAAACAACTGACGTGGAAAACAGATCAAGGAGAAAAAAATTAATAATCATTAGACTAACTTAATGCCATGAGGCATGGAGGCCATTACGTGGCACAGTGGATAGAATACTGTGCATTAAGTCAGGAAGACTGGAATTCAAATACAGCTTCCGATAGTTACTAGTTGTGTGACCTTGAGCAAATCATTTTGCACCTTAGGTACCTCAACTGTAATACAGGGAGGATAATAGCACCTACCTCATAAGATTATTATGAGGATCAAATGAGATCTTATCTGTTAAATGCTTAGCAGAGAGCCTGGCACATAGTGGCACCTATAGATACATATTTTCTCCCTTCCTTTTCCCCATGACCAAAAACACAGCCTAGACATATTTCAAAAAACCGTGAAACTGCTTAGATCTCTTAGAACAAGAAAGTAAAGTAGAGAGAGAATCTACCAGTCACCTCCAGAAAGAAACCTCAAAATGAAAACTCCCAGGAACATTGTACCCAAAATTCAGAGCTTCTAGGTCAAAGAAAATTACTGGCAAGCAGATAGAAAGAAAGAATTCAAAGTGGCAGCTAGGTGGTACAGTGGATAGAGTTTGGCCTTGGAGTCAGGAGGACCTGAGTTCAAATGTGACCTCAGACACTTGATGCTTACTAGCTGTGTGATCCTGGGCAAGTCACTTAACCCCGACTGCCTCACCAAAAAGCAAAAAAAAATTAAAAAAAAAAAAACCACAAATTCAAATACTTACAATCCAATCAGAATCACACAGAATTTGCCAGCCATCACTATAATGGGGCAGAGCAAGTACTACAATATTCTACAAGGCAAAGGATATAGGCTTACAACCAAAAGAATAACTTACCCAGCAAAAATGGGTATAATCCTATAAGGGGAAAATGGATCTGTAATGAAAAAGAGGACTTCCAATCATTCCAGACAGTGGCAGAATGCTTCTGAGTGATGTAAGGTGAGCAACAGGGGAAAAGGGGCTTTCTGCAAATAGCCTCAATTTTTTTCGGTGAAATATGAGGCAAAGTTCTCAGTTGAGACGGTGGGAAGAAGGGGACCTGTGGGAGATTTGAGGAGGGATGAAAAGTTTTGGAAATGCTGCTGTGGTATGTGGGATAATGAAGCCATTAGGGAGGTGTAAAAGGATTAATTGCCTTTCTACATTAAGGGCTCGGTTTTGATTATGTAACAAACTTGTAATGGACATAGCACAGTTTTGTGAATTTCTCCAGGCTCCTTTAACAGCAGGTAACTATGATGAAGACAATGGATGATGGGAGTAATCCAAGGCTAGGGTTTGGAAGAACAAGATCTTCAACAGGAGAAAGGGACACAAGAAAAAAGGAGAATGTAGGGTAGAAATATTTTGTGCTTTAATATTTGAAAAATTATTTCCTCATGACAGCCCTATAAAGTTAGAAAAACAGACATACTGATGACCTTTTGGTACAGCTGTGAATTGGTATTATTCTGGAAAGTAATTTGGAAATATAAGAAAGTGTCTGAATGGTCTCTACCCTATGATCCAGAAAACCCCACCACTAAGCAAATACCCCCAGAGTCCATGAAAAATGTCCCACCTAAACTTCTGTTTAGCTTTTAAAGCTCATCATCTAGCCCCTTCCTACCTTTCCAGATTTCTTATATCTTACACACTCCTTGCAGAACACTGACCATGATAATTCACTTGCCATCTTCCATGTTTTTGCCCTGGATATCTACCATGCCAGCAATACTTTGCTCCTTATCGCTATGTGTAGGCTTCTCTAGCTTTCTTCCAGGCTCAGCTCACCTTCTGGCAGAGGGGGTGGGGGCTGAAGGTGAGGAGTGGTATTATCCTCCTTACTGTGACTTTCTCTCTCATATTACCTTCCATCTACTCTGAATATGTCTTGTATGTGCCTATTTATTTATAAGTTATCTCCCCACTAGAATGTACATCCCTTGAGAGCAGAGGTTGTTTTTGCCTTTCTTTGTAGTCCCAGAACTTAGCACAGTGCCTGCCACGTAATAAGTCCTTAAAAAATACTTGCTGGGGAAGGAAGAACCAATTTGGTGGAGGACCCAGTTGAACTCTCCCAACAATAACTTTAAAATAACTCCTCAAATCAAATTTTGAAGTGGCAGAGCCAACAAAAGGTCAAAGGGAGACGTTTTCCAGCCCACGACAACTTAGGAGGTTTGCAGGAAAGCTCTATAACACTGGAATGGGTGCATCTGGAGGCAACTTCTTGAAAAGCAGCAGCTGCAACAGCAACTTCAGGAGCTTTCAGCCCAGAAATGGTAAAGGAAGGGTGAGACAACTGGTCAGAAAGAGATAACAGGGGACCTTTTACTGGCACTGGGTGCAGCTGGCACTGACTGACAACTTTACCGCCTACACACTGTTCTGGGTCAAAGTTCCAGGGCAGAGAAGAACATTTGTGGTGGGACACAAGGCAGCTGGGGCCCTGGTCAGAGTTCCAAGGCAGAAAAGAACTCTAGTGCTTGCAGCTGCAGGGAACCAAGGGCCCTTCCTAGATAAAGAATAGAGCCCAGGAGAGCAGTGACCATAGCTCTCCCAGGATCATACTACCCTGGAAGCACCAAAAACTTGCAGACCCCCAAGTACTATCTCTGCAAACAGCAGTGCAAAAAAGCCTCAATCTTGGAACGGTGCCTCCCCAGCTCCAGGTGACCACAGCCCAACTTTAACATGAAGTTCAAAGTCAAGAAATAGACTGGAAAAATAACAAAAAAAGAACCCGAGCATAAAAAGATACTATGGTCACAGGGAAGACCAAGACAAATTCGGAAGACAACAATGTAAAAACAGTTACCAAAAAAAAAAAAAAAAAGTCTCAAAGACAAATTTTAATTGGACCCAAGCCCAACAATTCCTCCTGTAAGAGTTAAAGTGATAAGAGTGTTAAAATCGGGAAAAGAAATGAGTGATGAAGGAAAATTATGAAGAGAGAATTAACAGCTTGATAAAAAGAAACACACACACACAAAATACTGAAGAAAAAAACATCTTAAAAAACAGAATAGGCCAAATGGGAAAAGGGGCACAAAAACTCACCGAAGAAAATAATTCCTTAAAAATTGGAACTGGGCAAGTAGAAGCCAATGATTCTACAAGTCATCAAGAAACAATAAAGCAAAGTCAAAAGAATGAAAAGAAAGAAAATGTAAAATCTCATTAGAAAAACAAATGACCTGGGAAATAGATCCAGGAGAGATAATTTAAGAATTATTGGACTATCAGAAAGCCCTGACCAAAAAAAAGAGCAGATCCACAGGTCACCTCCTGAGAGAAATCTCAATATGAAAATTCCCAGGAACACTATAGGACAAATTTCAGAGCTCCCAGGTCAAGGAAAAAAATATTGCAAGCAGGTAGAAAGAAACAATTCAAATATCATGGAGCCACAACCAGGATCACGCAACATTTAGCAGCTTCCACATTAAAAGACTGGAGGGCTTGGAATATTGTATTTCAGAAAACAAAAGAGCTAAGATGACACACACAATTAACCTACCCAGCAAAACCGAGTATAATCCTTTAGGAGAAAAAAAAATGGAAATTTAATAAAATAGAGGACTTTCAAGCATTACTGATGAAAACATCAGAGCTGAATATAGAAGCTGCAACTTCCAAATACAAGACTCAAGAGTAGCATAAAAAAGTAAAGGAAGAGAAATCATAAGGTATTCAATAAGGTTAAACTGTTTACACTCAAGTCTACATGGGAAAATGATACATACCACTTCTAACAACTTTCCCATTATTAGGGCAGTTAGAAGGAGTATATACAGACAGAGGGCATGGGTATGGGTCAATCATATCAGGACGAGCTCCAAAAAAAAATGAAGGGATAAGACGGATGTACTGGGAGAAGGAAGGGAAAGGTAAAATGGGGCAAATTTTCTTACATAAAGGAGGCATACAAGGAAGAGCTTTTATGGCGAAGTAAAAAATTGGGGGGAGGGCAATACTTGAATCTCACTCTCATCTGAATTGGTTCAAAAAGGGAAGAATATATAAACACACTCAGGTGGAGACAGAAACCTATCTTATTCAAATCAGGAGATAGGAGGGAAGGGGAATAAGTGATATGGGGCAGATGGAGAATGATTAAGGGGGAGGCTGCGTTGGGGGAGGCAGTGGTCAGAAGCAGGACAGACTTTTGAGGAAGGACATGATAAAAAAGAGAGAGAAGGATAAACAGGGAAAAATAGGGTGGATGGAAATGCACAGTTAGTTATCATAACTGTGAAAATGAATGGGATGAGAGCTACCCCATAGAATGGAAGCAGATAGTACAATGAATTGGAAACCAGAATCCAACAATATGTCACATAAAAGGCACACACACTGGGACAGAAAGACACAAATGAAATAAAGGGCTGGAGCAAGAGTTTACTATGCTTCAGCTGAAGTGAAGAGGACAGGGGTAGCAATCACGATCTCAGACAAAGCAAAAGCAAAAATAGATCTAAAGGAAAGAGATAATCAGGGAAACTACATTTTGCTAAAAAGTAGCATAGACGATGAAGTAATATCAAAAAAAATGTTATAGCAAGTTCCCTGATAAAAGCCTCATTTCTCAAATATATAAGGAACTGAGTCAAATTTATAAAAATAAGAGCCATTCCCAATTCATATGAACAGGCAGTTTTCAAAGAAGAAATCAAAGCTATATGCAGTCATATGAAAAAATGCTTTAAGTCACTATTGATTAAAGAAAGGCAAATCAAACACTCTAAGGGACCACCTTACACCTATCAGAAATGACAAATGCTGGAGGGAATGAGGGAAAAATAGCTACACTAATAAATCACTGATGGAGTAGTGAATTGGTCCAACCATTCTAGAGAATAATCTGGAACTATGCCCAAAGGGCAACAAAACTGTGCATCCCCTTTGAGCCACCAATATCACTAAAAGGTCTGTACCCCAAAAAGGTCAAAGAAAAGGAAATTGAGGGGCATTCATCAATTGGGGAATGGCTAAATAAGTTGGGACATATGATTATGATGGAGTGCTATTGTGCTATAAGAAATAATGAAGAAGGGAGTTTCAGAAAAAAACAGGCAAGACCTGTATGAGAAGAATTAGGAGTTCACTGTACACAGTAACAGCACTGTAGTAATAATAATTAACTATGAAAGACTTGGCTATTTATTGATACTGGGATCTAAGATAATTTCAAAGGACTTGTGTAGAAAAAATGTCACCCACCTCCAGAGAGAGAACTGATGAAGTATGAATGCAAACTGGAGTACAATTTTCTTGGGGGTTTTTTTTGGCGCTGTGTGTGTGTGTGTGTGTTATGGCTAATATGGAAATGTGTTTTTCATGATTTCATATGTATAACTGATAATATATTGCTTGCCTTCCCAGTGTGTGGGAGGGGAGTGGGAGGTAGGGAGAGAATCTAGAACTCAAAATTTAAAAAGAAAGAATGTTAAAAATAAATTAAAAACAAACAAAAACACAATGACTTCCTGACTAACCAATGAAGAGATGTGAGAAGATACCACTTTGCAAAGGACAGAAACTATGCATGTAGAATAGTACATGTAATGTTAAACTTTTTTGATACACTCATTTCACTGACATGCAGGTTCTCATCTCTATTAGATGGACATCATGTAGACATCTTAAACTCAGTATGTACAAAACTGAAATCACTATGTTTTTCCCAAAACCCTACCTACTTTCAAACTCCCCTATTACTGTTCAGGTTCACACCATCCTCCTAGGACCCCCAGGCTCGAAACCTGGATGTTATCCTCAACTCCTCTTTATCTCTCACTTCCCCTCACCCCCCACCTCAGCCCCATTGCTAATCTGTTACAAAGGCCTGTCAACTTCATCTTCATAATATCTGTCAAATATGCCCCGTTCTCTTTTCTGACATTGCTACCACCTTGGTGCAGGGCTTTATTACCTCAAGCATGGACTGTTACAACAGACCGCTAGTTGTTAGTCTGCCTGCCACAAATCTCTCCCCATTCCAGTCCATCTTCCTTTCTGCTGTCAAAGTGTGGGTCTGACAGTGTCATATTCCTTACTCAATAAACCCTGGTGACTCCCTACCAACTCCAGCATCAAATACAAAATCCTCCAGCTTTCAAAGCCTTTTATAACCCCTCCCTCCCCCACTCGCCACCTTTCCAGTTTTCTTACACCCTACACTCCACTATATACTATGTGATGTTGATCTCCAGGTTGCATGAAAAACAAGTCAAATGGCTGTTCCTAACGCACATAACACTCTCCATCTCCACCTCCTTCCTTCCTTCATTTCCTTCAATTGCCAACTAAAATCCCACCTTCTATATAGGAAGCCTTTCCCAATCCCTCTCAATTCTAGTGCTTTCCATTGATTATTTCCCATCTAACCTTACAAAGCTTATTTGGATATTGTTTGCATGCTGTCTCCCTCATTAGATTGTGAGTTCCTTGAGGGCAGGAATTATCTTTTATCTTTCTTTGTATCTCCAATGCTTAGCACAGTGCCTGGCACATACTAGACCCTTAATAAATGTTTACTGGCTGACAGACTATCTTGCACCAGACAGACCACACTGTACAATCTTAAGAGTCAAATAAAAGTATTTTGAAGTTTCATTTCTGGTTTACTGACTTAACATATTAAAAAAGCAGCTTTGAGGAGAAACTGTAAATTACAGAAGGCAGATTTCAGCCTAGTATAGGGAAGAACTTTGCAACAATTCACACTTTGAGGAAACAGAATTGGTTATTTTGGGAGACAGTTCCCTGTCACTGGAACTATTCAAGCAAAAGCTAAGAAGCAACCATTTATCGGGAACATTTAGAGGAGAATCACTGCTTCAGAGTGTGAAGGAATAACTACTGGATCTTATAGACCTGGATCACTGTAATTTTTAACTCCATCCCCAAAGGAATTTAAAATATCTTAAAGACAATTTCCCTACATGTGGAAGGAACAATACTACACATCTAAAAATTCTAGTAGAAAAAAAATACTTTATTTTTAAGCTATATAAATTAACATAAGGTTGAATCATACTAGTGATATCTTTCTCAATTAGCAAGAGGTATGGCACAAATCAACTGGGGTATGGCTAAAAACACTGTGATACATGAATGTAATGGAATATCATTGTGCTATTAAAAAAAAGTATCAATTCAACAAGAATTCAGAGAAGCAAGGGAAAACTTAGATGAAGTGTTTCATGCCAGGAGATTACAGTAATGTAAACAGGAAGGCTAAAAAAATTAAACTAAATGCTGCATAATTAAGAGCAACTCTGTCCTCAAAGAAGAGGTGAGAAAATGTACCTTACTCCCTTCTTGCAGAAACGGAAGATTATGGGTACAAAACATTGCACATGCTGTGGGACTTATAGATCTAGAGCTGGAAAAGACCTCAAAAGGCTATTTAATCCAATTTCTTCATCTTACAGATAAACTGAGATCTAGGTAATCACTTTCCCAAGGTCAATGAGGGCCCTACTCTGCTCCTGTGACAAAATCCAAACCTAGTTTATTCAATGCTCCTTTGCAACCTATACAACCTATGCTCCTTCCTCTGTATCAGACTGATGTGCTGATTAATGTTGCTGACCTGTTTTTCTTCCTTTTTCTTTTTGGAGATGGCTCCCAGGGTAAGGAATGAGGGGAAGAAATAGACGACATTAAAAAAATATCAATTTAGTTTTTTTAACAGGTTGCATATGGGATATGAACATTTAAAGCTAGAAAAGAACTTAAACTAGATAGCCTAATGCCTTCTTTTACACACAGGACTAAAGACCAGAGGGATTCAAAAAACTACATAAATTATATTGGAATGTCAACATAAAAGCATAAAAACTTTTTAATCACTCTTTGCTTGAAAACAATTGAATGACAATATTTTAAGTTGCAAAAGGGTTGATTACACAAACTAAAAAAGGAAGGAGAGGCTAATTTAGAAGCCATTAAAAAAGCAGTCAATGTTAGAAGAGTTGCAAGAAGACAGGCAAACTGATGTACTTTTGGTGAAGCTATGATTAGTCCAACAATTCTGCAAAATAATGTGGAATTAGGATAAAAAATGACTAGTATGTCCATCCTCTCTGACCCAAAGATCTTGCTGTTGAACATATATCCCCCCAAGAAAATAAAAGACATAAAGGTGAGCTGCACAAATAACAAAATATTCACAGAAATACTTTCTATGGTAGCAAAGAACTGAAAAAAGTGGATTTCCATCAGGTAGGGAGCAGCCAGACAAAATGCAGTACATGAATTTATTATACCATAAAAAACAACAAATATGATCAATCAGAAACATGGGAAGATTTACATTAACTGATGAAGCATGAAGTAATCAGGATCTGTAAAACAATATACACAATGAAAGTATAAACAAAATGAAAACAGAAATTTTTAAAAGTAAATGAAAAGAATTTTTTTAAAAGTAAATGAAAAGAATTAAATGAGAGGGAGGTAGAAGGAACAAGCATTCATTCAATACCTACTAAGTGCCAGACACTTTAAGTGTTTTACAGACATTATCTTGTTTGAAAATAGTTTGTGTAATTATAATGACTTGAGCAGAAAATACACCTCTTTCCTTTCACTAAAGAGGTACAATAGTACAAACAATAGTGGTATGTTGTATATGCTGTCAGACACAATGCATTGGTTGGTTTTTTGCTGACATCAAAAAACAAAAACTACCTGTGTTATAAGGGAAGGCTCACTGGACTGGGGAGAGGGGTATTTAAAAATGAATGTGATGTAAAACTAAAAGGCAGCTACTGCTCTAGCATGTATGTATGGGGGCGGGGAGGGGCATGGCAGTTGCCACCCTAGGCCAGTTGTCTAAAACTCTGATGAGAAAGAAAAGTCTGATAACAAGACACCTCTTCCTAAAGAGAAGATGATACTGAAAGGCCCTTCTAGTTCTTAAAACTACAACTCAATGAACCATTTATGGTCACTTGCTTTAAGAATGTGAGATGCATATCTCCTAAAAAGTGATGTTTCTTTATTGCTATTTCTCTCTGAAGTAGTAAGTACATTTCTTGATAATGAAGCACACATAAGGTGCTAAGGTGGTTCAGAACATAGCAGTTTGGGGACTGACACTTCATCAAAGCATCGTTTTGGAAAACAAAGTTAGTTTTCACCATTGATGCCTACATAGTCAACCTCAAGCTTTATGTATCCACATTTTCTATTAATAACCTATGTATAACAATGAATTTATGCTTCCACTCAGTCAGGTATATACAATCTTAATTCCTTAATCTCCCTCAACCAAAAGAACCAATTTGTTGCCAAGTCTTTTCAATTCTACCTCTCTATCTACTTCATTATCTCAATCACTAAACTAATACATAACCTCATCACCTGTCACCAGCCCTATTTACAATGGTTTGCTAATTAAGTGTTCTCCCCCACCTCAAGTTTTTCTTTTCTCTAATATATCCTCCCAACAGCTACAAAGAAATATTCCTAAAGTACTGGCCTGACCATGTCACTCTTCTGCTCTATACACTCCAGTGGTTCTCTATTGTCTCCAATATTGAGCACAATTTCCTTTGTATAGCATTTAAAGTCACAACCTGGCCAGAGCCTATCTTTACAGCCTTATACATTATTCCTTGTTACCACCTCTATAATGCAATTAGCCTTCTTGCTATTCCTCATTTGTGACTTTCCATCTCCCATCTCCAAGTCTGGAAGGTACACTTCTGTCTCTTAGAATTCCAAGTTTCCATAAAAGCTCAGGCCAAATGGAAAGACAGACTAAAAAATTAATTGGTAACTAAATAATCTAATCCTAAAAAATGAGTAGGTCAAACAACAAATCATAGAAACAATCAATAATTTCATCCAAAAGAATGACAATAATGAGACAACATACTAAAACTTATGGGACGAAGCAGTTTGTAGGGATAATTTTATTGTCTCTAAATATTTACATGAATAAAATAGAGAAAAAGGAGATTAATGAATTAGGCATGCAACTAAAAAAGCTAGAAAAAGAACAAATTAAAAATCCCCAATTAAATACCAAATTAGAAATTCTTAAAATCAAAGGAGGGATTAGTAAAATTGAAAGTAATAAAACTATTGAACTAATAAATAAAATGAAGAGCTGGTTTTATGAAAAGCTCAGGCCAAGGGCCACAAGAGGATTTTTCAAAAACTTTCAGCTACTATTTATTGCCTCCTATAGCATGAGCAATATCTCCTAGAGCCCTGCCACATTCATTACCTGGTTATTTTTTTTTTCATAGTGCCCTACTCTAAAAAGGCTAGGCAAGAAGATTTTCCTGAAGAGGTCCCCCAAACTTAACTGGTTGAGGGAACAAAGAAGACTCAAAATCACTAACATAGGCTTCTGGTGGCCTAAGGACAAAAAAGTAAGCATACAAAGAATAAGATCTTCTTCAACCTGTGGACACCAGCATGGCCAACACAGACCACGGGACCACCGCACTCAACTGAATCAGGACTGTATCCTTGACGAGGAACTTTTCCATGCTGCTTCTAAGTAAATCTCCTTTTATTACCTGATAGATGGTCTATAAACATCTCATTTGATTCCAATTCTGAACCAAAAGCACCAAACCAAACTGAAGTTTGGCTTGCAACATTCCTTCACCCTTGTTAGCATGTACTTGTATAGCACATGCTGAATCTTAAGTCCTCTGACGACAGGGACTGTTTTCATTTTTGTCTTTGTACCCGTATCACCCAATACAGTATCTGACACAGACTAGACACCTAAACCTTTTACAATCTCTAGGGAGTTATTTCACACATAACCTACACCTCACAAAAGAAAGCAGAAAAAAAATTATACTTTCTTTCATTTGTAAGGAAGAAACAAGTTCTAATGAACACTAGTATTCTAGTAGAGTTCTAGTATGCCAGGATTTGTCTTTCCCCAGCATCTACAACAGTGGACTAGGCATTATCAGGTACTTGTGTGTGCTGCACAAGTGTTTGTTGAACAAGTAGTGTAAATGTCAAGCATGCCCATTTCCACCAATCTTTAAAAACTAAAAATAATCAATCTTCTTAATAATCTATTATTCTAAATAAGTCATTTCATTCCCTTGTTCATTTAGTTTACCTTCTCTGGACCTTTTCTAGCTGTTTCACCTTTCTTGAGGCAAGTTAACTAGAATTCCACTTGGTACTCTAAGTATAAATGTATCTAAGCAATGATGAAAAAAAAAAAGCAGGCTCTGATCTTTGGACATGTAACATTTCATATCCTTCAGTGGTTCTCAAAATATTTTGTTTATAGCATTGTATACTTTGTATGCACACTGGCAACAAAGAGTTCCCAAACGGCTGGGTCTCCAGACCCATTACCTAGGCCTTGGAATTCCTTCAACTCTCCCCGACTCTCATCCTCTTGAATTCCATAGGACTCAAAGTAGAGGATATACCTTTGTGTCTCCTCAAAAGGTTTGTGACCTTTTCAATACCAATTAAGGAAGAATAGGCAGCAAACCAGCCAGGAACAGGATAGACTGTAGAAGTCTTAGGAGTTTTAAGCACACCTTGCAAAAGTCAAGGCACACTGGTATGCCCCAGCACATCTGCTGTGAACCACTGTACTACACAAATTTGGGGTTTTCAAAGTCAAACAGAAACATAGTACACTAAAATTTCCTACTCCTTTACTCAAAAAAATACAACTACTAGTTCTAGCCCTTATCTGTCATCGTGGTTCTAGTGTTGTATCTCCACCTGCCTAAAGGCTATCTTCCCCTTGGATGTAACAAATTCAATATGTTCCAAGTTAAACAACACCTAGATTTAAAATATCTGTTTTCTTTGACTCTTCTAGAATCAAACATAGTCACTGAATCTTGCCAAGTATTCCTTTAAATTATATTTCATATTTCTTTCTTCTCTATTCTTAATGAAAAAGAAAATAAAAAAACTCTTAGTTCTTGGTCATCTTAGGTCTGGAATATTGGATCCAACTATCTTACATAGGATCAATCTTCCAAATACAAATTCTATCAACCATCCTTGGCTCAAAAAAATATTCAATGACTTCTTTATTGAATCAATAGGATAAATGAGCAAGCTCATCAAGCTGACATTCAAAGATCTACATAACCTGGTCCCATCTTACCTATTCAGTATTTTCTCTATTCTCCACCCTGCTCAATTCCACAAAGTTAGTCTCCCCCTAACATTCCAGACTAATTCCACACTACCAGCTTTTTAAAAATGCCCATTCCCCTCCCCACCTCAATCTATCCAAATTTACTCCATTTTTCAAGATCCAGCTCACAATTCCATCACCTCCACGAGATCTTCATGACTGCTCAAATCCATGTTGATCTCCCTCTTCTCTGAACTTAGGACACTTACTGTATATGAAACTCAGCTGATCCAGCCCTTATTTAAACAAAACCATTAACCTGTTTAACTATCTCAATATATCACTCATGTGTGCTTACTAAGTTTCTTAGTATTTAGCCCCAAGGGCTCATGTGGTTTTTTGGGATCACAGATCTGGAGGTGGAAGAGCTACATGCTATCCAGTCTAACCCCCTCATTTTACAGATAAGGAAAGTGAGACCCAGGGAGGTTCACACACACAGTGTCAAAGTGGGATCCTTCCAATTTGACAGTCACTGCTTTTTCCATTACACCATACTGTTTCTGCAACTTCTGCAACTCTTTCAATCCCTAGCAGAGTGCTATCACATATCTTATACCTCTTCCTCTGAAGCTTTTTCCATCTTCTGGGATTCACGTGTCCCTATCATTCAAGTCCAGCATCGGATGCACCTTCCCCAACACTCTCCAGGTCCACCTGGATGGACAGGGAGTAGATGTCTTTCTTCTTCTCAGGACTACCCTCTACCACTGTCACTCAGCAATCTCTCCTGCCCTAAGGTTCACTCTAACTAGATATATCACCCAGTCCAGAGGCTAGTGGCAGTTAACTACCAGCCCCAGGGTCATTATCCCTTCTTTCTTAGGAAGTTTAATGCCTGATTCACCAACTTCCTCTATACTCCAACCCCTACTCTTATATTGGGAGTTCTCAACATACAAGTTGACATTCCCTAAAACACCCTGGTCTCCCAGTTCTGTGACCTCATCAACTCCCAGGACCAATGCCTTTACTTTACCTCAGCTACAAAAAGGGACATTCAAAGGGACTCTTGACCTCACCATCACACACAAGTTTTCTACTTACATGATCAAAAATTCTGACATTCCTTTATCAAAGGATAATCTTTTCTTGTGCTTCACTCTTCCTAAACCTATTCTTTGTCTTCATCATGACCACTAATTCTGCCACCCCTTAGTACTCTCTTAGGCCATTATCCTCTCTCTCTGGCTTCCCTACTTCCCTTCTGAAATTCAACCCTATAATTAGTTCAACCGTTTCCTTCTCTCAAATCCCTTGCCCCCTGTCTTATTATCACTTGTTTCTTGCCAAACCCAAATACTGGTTACTCCTACTACCTCTACCATTACTATTAACAATGCTGGAGGAAGTCAGGAAGCCATCCCGACTGGATCCACTACAAATTTACGTTATCTCAACTGGGCCATTCAGCAAGGGATTCCTTTCACATCACACTAACTGATTCTCTTTAAGTCCCACAGCAGCTTCTGCAAACTTCTCATCTTCCCAAGTCTCCCATATTAATGTCTTCTCTCCAACAAAAGACTGTCCGTCCTTCATACCTTACAGAAGAGGACATTCTCAGAAAGCTTCGTCTTTTCTACTCCACATCTTAAAACCACATGACAGCACACTGAATTCTCTAATCAAGAGATAGCTCTTCTCAACAAAACCAATCCCTGGCTTGAACCTTTGCAATCTAATTCCTTTTCTTCTCCAGCAGATTGCTCTCAAGATCCCCTTTTCTTTCTCTAATCTTCAGTCTCCCCTTATCTACTTGCTCATTCTCAGATGCCTACAAATAGGACCAGGTCTCCTCCATCCTAAAAAAAACAAAACAAAACAAAGCAAAACACCAAATCCCTTACTTAACCTTATCATCCCCTCAATATACTGTTCTGCTTCTACTAAATTTCACAGCAAACTCTTAGGGAAAAAAGGCTATTTAAACTAGTGGCTTCCACATCCTCTCTTTCCTGTCTTCTAAATCCTCTGCAATCTGTATTCAAATCTCATCACTCAACTAAAATTGGTCTCTCAATTAATTCTTAATCGTTAAATCTGTCAATGGTCTTTTCTTCACCCTAAATCATCCTTACCTCTCTGTAGCATCTGACAATGGTAACCATATCTCCCCTTCTCTTTGGGTTTTAGTGATACTGCTTCCTTTTGGTCCTCCTCCTCCTTCTGATTTTTCTGTTTCCTTTGCTTGACTTTCATCCATACCCCATCCAGTGATTACCTCCACCACTGCCCACCATCCCATGGTATACCTTTGGGATATCCCAAGGATCTGCCAGAGGCCCTCTTCTACACTTTCTTGATAACTTCATTAATTCCCATGGTTTTATAATTCTCTTCTCCAAAGAGATGATTCCCAGATCTTCATATGCAGCCCTAACCTCTCTCCTGATCCCCAATCCCTGAATCACTAACTGCTTTTAGGACATTTTGAACTGGATGCCCCTTCAGCATTTTAAATTCAACATATCCAAAACAGAACTCACTAATCAATCAACAAGAATTTATTTTGTGCCTGCTATGTGCCAAACACAGGGATACAATGACAAAACTGAAACAGTCCCTGCCCTCAAGCCCAACTTTGCTCATAACTTTTCTGTTTCTCAAGGTTACTACCATTATTCCTGTCTCCCTGGATGCAAAAAAGTCTATCCCAACTCCTCAATCTCTCTCACTCCACAGAGCCCATCAGCTGCCTAACTTTGTCAACTCTACTTCTACCTCTGTTTCATTAGTTTTCTTCTCTTTAACCCCAAAGAAACCACCATACTTGAGGACCTCATCAGCACTCGACCAAACTTTCAGTAGCTTCCCAACTTGCCTGCCTCTCTCAAGTCTCTCCCCTCTCTAAACGATTCTCTAAACAGCTGCCAAAGAGATATCCTAAGCATAGGTCTGACCTCAAAATCCACTACTTCCCCATTGCCTTTAGGATCAAATATAAACTACATTCTTCTTTCTACACTTTTCAGTTCCCTATCTTCAAGGCTCAGCTTATGTAGCACAAATACGTCTCTCCTGCTGGTGCTTCCAACTCCCAAATGATCTTGTATTTATAAAGCCTGTATTTATACAGGTATGTGTTAACATTACCCTTGTAGAACGTAAGCTTCAAGAGCAAGGATTGTCACTTTTGTATCTCTACAGCACCTGAGCATAGTGTCTGATGTGGTCAGGCGTCCCACACAATAAATATTTGTTTATTGATTCTCATTGTGAAAAAAAATGCCCTTGTGCTCAGTGATGACTGAATGAGTGGAAAAAGAAAAAATCTAGTAAGTCTAATGAAAATGTATCAACTTGGCTTGTCTTCCTACTGTCTTTTATTATTACTGAAGGTTCTTTGAATGTGCTGATTACAGACTGATATGATACTCCTTTATGTAAAAGCATGGAAACAGTAGACATTTTTCTGACGAATTTTTTCTTGCCTTTTTAAGAATTATTTAGCCTTTGATAGGCAAAACCTAAGGAGACAAATAACAAAAGCTCACTTTTATAGAACCTGCACTTTTGCCACTTCCTACATGGTGACTGAGCAAGTCATTTCTCTTCTCTAGGCCTCAACTTTCTAATCTGTAAAAATGAACAAGCCAGAGGAAAGTCAATGACAAATCAATAAACAACAAAATAGTCATAGCAGCACTCCGAAATAATTGGAAAAAAATGGGTCTATAAATGTAATGGAATATTATTGCATAGTAAGAAATGATAAATAAGAGGAATTCTGAGAAACTTGGGAAATTTTGTATGAACTGATGAACAGGGAAATAAATAGAATCAAGTATATAAAAAATGACGACAAAGGTGAACTCTGAGTAATAAGAGGGAGAAAACCTAACACAAATCCAGGAGAAGAGATAACAAAACATTGTCATACAAAGTTTATTAGGTGCTTTTGATTATTTTTCTCTGTCACAAAGGAGGTCAGGAAATGACAATGATGTAAAAACAAAACACGTTCCAAAAAAAATTTAATTGGAAAGAAATAAAATGAGAATGTTGGGTCAGATGACCTCAGAGGTTCCTCCCAATTCTAAATCTACGATCCCTTTATTTTCTTACATAGACTATCAAACCGATTAATGAAACTTACAGTTAAATGAAGCCTACAATCAAATGCTTTCAAGTATATTCCAAATCCTTCGCCAAAAGACAATGGAATTACTCACTCTCTAGGTCACATCATAATTAAATGGCAGATCTAGGATCAGGATAAAAGTCTCAACACTACACCACAATGCTTCATATTCACTATGTGCTAAAATGTGCTTATGTCTTCCTAAGTTTTTAAGAAGCATATACCTAACAATTTGCCCAGCTGCCATATTTCTGTCACTCATCTCATAAGAAAAAACAGGGAAAGTTATTCATCTGGCTCTGACCCACGTCTCGGCTGGATTTCACATGATTTCACATGTGCTCTCTACTCTAGACAAAATGGACTACTCCCCTCATCTAGTTCTGCCTTCTACCTCTAAGGCTTTTCTTACAACATCCCTCACGCCTGGAAAGGATTTCCTCATCTTCAACTGCTGAAATCCCTCCCTTCCTTCAAGGCTGAAATCAGATGTCTGCTCCTCCACAGAGCTTTCCCCAGATCTGGACTCAACAGAATATCTGCCACCTTTGCAGCCCCCAGTCACCCCTATTAGCACTCCCAACAGCTGAGGCTATGGAAAGCTCTGAACCTATCCTATAAGCAATCAAAGAGCTCCCGGAGAACTCTGAACAGGGGAGTGACACGCTGAATTATATGTTTTAGAAAAAACATATGTTTAATCCCATAGTGATATTAGGGCAAAGATACAAGTCAGGAAATTAGAGAGAAGGAGAGAGCAGTTAGGAAGCTCCTGGACTGTTCATAAGTAAACAAAGTGATGAGGGCCTGAATTAAAGAGGTACACTGTGGGAATGTTAAGAAGAATCAAATGCAGGACACATTTTGAAAGAACTGATAGGACTTTGAAAATGATTAGATAACAGGACATGAAGAAGGGATGGTCAACAACTCCAACATTTGTAGAATGAGGTTAATGAAAAAATGTTGTAGAAATAGGAAAGTCAAGAGTGGCAGCTAACTTGCTAGGAAGTTAATGAGTTTAGTTTTGGATCTGCTGAATTTGATGTGATGGAATTCTTGGTCAGTTATGAACTGGATTAAGTGCCTTTAAGGTCCCTTCTAAACCTGTGATTCTAGTAACCAAATACTGTTGAGCAAAGAAAATGTGTACATAGCTTCCCTCTTGATCCTAGGACAAAGGTTCAACTGCTAAACCCCAACTCTTAGTTGGCCCTATGATCTACTTCTCTACTCCTACTCCATGTTGCTAAATGCTACAAACAACTGTGCTCATTGGGTCCACTCAGTGGTGTGCTGGAGATGGTTTGTACCAAATTTGCTGATTGTTAAATTTTCAATGTGAGTATTTGTATCACAGAAATAGGCAAAGGCTACAAGTCAGGGCTTCATTTATTAGTTTTGTCTAGACTTTAGAAAGTGTTGGAGAAAATGTTAACAGTAAAGATGAAACTAGAGCATGCTGTGTGTATAGTTTTCTAGACAGTCCGTTGTTAAACATTTACCAGCACACCCCTGGGTCTGCTACACATTTATGTTCTCTAACCTCAATTGGGCCCACAATCTTACATAGCCTTTATTGAATAAGTATTTCTTTACTGACTTCCACACTGTCATCAGCTATTCTAAGCCTTTTCTCAAGAGCCAATGCTACTTTCTCCACTCCTCTCTACCAGTAGAATTCTGTTACTTAGGAATCAAGACCATCCACTGGGTGCTTCCTCTTCTTCCCCACTTCACACCTCAAAACCCTTCACTTCATCTGGGAAAAGTGGCCTTCCACATCACTGCCAATCCCTGTACTTATGCCCTTTACTCCAGTCTCTCCAGTATCTGCTGGGAGCTAGCCCCTTTAATCATTTCTTCTCATCTTCAAACTCTCCTTACTGTCTTCCAATCTTTCCTTATCTGTTTTTACAACTTGTAAACGTGCAGGACTCATGAACCTGAAAAATAAAGAAATCATTTGACCTTGCCATCCCCTTCAAAATAAGGGTCATTTAATTCTCCCTTTCCCAAAAATAGTCTATCCTGGTTAGATCCACTTTCTCACCATCCATTCCCTTCACAATTCCTTGCTATCTGGCTTTTGACCTGATAACTCCATGGAAACTGTTCTCTTTAAGATTCCTAATGATCTCAATGGCTAAATTCAGCCTTTTCCTAGTTCTGATTTTATTTGACCTCTCTGTACTTTCTAACACTAATGACCACTCACCCCCTCCTGGCTACTCCATCCTTCCTTCTTCTGTAACACAGATCTTTTCTGCTTCTCCTGCTTGTCCACTCTTGCTGGATTGCCACTTTTTTTCCCACCCCCTAAAATGTGGGTGTCCCTCTTGTCTCTCTCTATACCCTCTCTCTGTGATTTTGTCGGTTCCTCTAGGTTCAATTATCTCTCCGTAGAAGACTACCAAACTGATGAGTGCTGGAATTGCAGTCAGGAAGATTCCAGTTCAAATCCAGTCTCAGATACTTACTATTTGTGTGATCCTGGGAAAGTCACAATCCCATGAGTGCCTCAGTTTCCTCATCAATAAAATGAGCACAATAATAATAGCTACCTCCAAGGATTGTTTAGAATCAAATGAGATAATATGTGTAAAGTACTTTGCACACTTTAAAGCATTGGGCACCTAGGTGGTGCAGTGGATAGAGCACCAGCCCTGGAGTTAGGAGGACCTGAGTTCAAATCCAGCCTCAGACACATAACACTCACTAGCTGTGTGACTCTGGGCAAGTCACTTAACCTCAATTGCCTCACACTAATAAAAAAAAAAAAAAACCCTCAAACTTTAAAGCATTATGTAGGTGCTAGTTATTGTTATTATAGAAATCTTAAAGAGAAGAAATGTGAGGGTCATATCCAGCCCCAATTTCTATATCACCAAATGCCTGCTGGCTATTTCCACCTATGTATCCCCATAGGCATTTCAAACTTAGCATGTCCAAAATGAAATTCATTATCTTTCCCCTAAATATACTCTGCCTTCTAGCTACCCTATTACTTCTAGTGCAACAAAATCCTTCTAAGTCTCTCAGGTTTACAACTCAGAAGTCTCCTCTTATTCCCTTCCCATATACAATCAATACAATTGCTAAATCTTTTTGACTACACTTCAATATTTCTTGTATCAGTCTCCTTCTCTAGCACCCTAGTTCAGTTCCTCATCTCCTTGTGCCTGGACCACTGTAAGAGCCTAAATGGTCTTGGTCTTCTTGCTTCCAGTCTTTACCTTCTCTTATCCATTCACCAGACAAATGCCAAATTAAAATTCCTAAAATACAGGTTTGTCCATGTAATTCCTTTGCTCAAAAATTTTCAGTCCCTCCCCCTCTTGCCTCTAAGACAAAATAAAAAAATTCTCAGCATGTCATACTTGGCCCCTGTACAATTTTCTCTCATCCCCATTTCCAGACATTTCATATTATTCCCATTTAAGCACTCCAGGCAAATTGGACAACTCTTCCCCAAATCCAGCATTTCATCTCCATGCCTTCTTCACCTGGAAAGGAATATCTCTTCATCTCTACCTCAGACTCCTTCAAAGCTCAGTGCCACCTTCTACATGGGACTTTTTCTTGATCACCCTGACCTCCTCTCGCTTCCCATGCTTGCTCCCTTTCAAATTATCATGTATTTACTTATCTATGTACATGTTATATCAACCCAGTAGAATTTGAAGCCTGGATTTATTTTTTAATTTTACATTTCCTGCTGCTTGAGTACCATGTTTCCCACAGAGTTAAGAAACAATGTTTACAGTTATTGAACTGACTTCCAAAATACCACAACAGTAGTCAATTACTGTTGACAGTTTCAGGACCAACATTTAAATGTATCTAAGGCAAGCACTACTTTTTGACTCTTTCTGGACTGTGCAATGAATGCTGGATTGGAAATCAGAGCCTGTGAAACCCTGAAACTTTCTGGGCCTTCCTTAGTTCTTAATTTGTAAAATGAGGGAGTAGACCAGTAACCCTCCCAGAGTCCCTTCCAGCTCTAAATTTATGATCCTACAACCCAATATAGGATTTGCTATATTGCTATATATAATTTTTCTGGGCAATGTACAGAGGGAACAATTCACCATATTTCCAAAAAGGCCTCAATAGTCATCCTGCTAAAGAGCCAGAAATTATGTTCTACAGCTACTTGGAATGAGCATAAATCATATTATAGTAACTGTTCAGTGTAACCAAGAGCCAAGAATCTCCTTATGAAAAGCAAATGACTGTAACTGTATTATCAACAGCACTCATCCCAGGTGAGGAGAGGTGCATTTTTAACTCCAGAAAATCACACGTGTGTGTGTGTGTGTGTGTGTGTGTGTGTGTGCTGTGTTTCTATTCTCCATGAAAGTATCCTTTTTCATATTAGTGAATACTATGAAACTCATGTTTAATACAGTTTGAAAGAGCCCTGATGTCTCAATCTGAGAGGAAGCTTTCCGCTAAATAAGACGCTCCACAAGTTAAACACTTGCCAATTATTTTTAAAATTCTATCTACCAAAAAAGGCTTATTAAACTCCAAGGCAGAAAGCATATTTAGAGCTGGAAAGAAGGTCCTTCAAAGTTCAATCCCTCATCTTAGAGACAAGAAAATTGAGGCTCAGCGAGGTTACCTGACTTACCCAAGGATCACACAGGAAGCAAAAAGCACAACCCAAATTTGATTTTTTGACTCCAAATCCAATGCTTTCCCTTATATCACTGAATATACTACTTACAACATATAGGTAATTTTCTGCTCTTTTTCTGAAGTGTTTTGGACTTCCTGCATTATCTGTGGGTAAAGGAGTTTCAAATCCAAACAGGTAACATATTCTGATAATAGGCTGTACTATACATATAACATTTGATAAACAACTTGATGTTTACAATTCAAACCTTGTTTCTGATCCAAAAGGGTCACCTAAAGTAAAATGACAATCGCAATATGTTTAGGAATTGGAGCCTGGACCTGTGATTTCACAAATTCTCTCAACCAAGGCAGATCAGCACCTTCCTCTGAAACGTACATAGCTCTGACTTAAGAGCGGTTAAGTCACCCAGGCTGACTCTCTCTCCACTACCCCACACTGCCCCGCAGTAAACTGGAATAAGTGGAAAATAGAATCGCCCCTGTGCAAAGGAAAGAGAGAGTCTTACCCACCGACCAATACTTACCGCTGAGTGCCCGGTCCTCAGACACTCCTGTACCTCTCATGCCAAGGTAGGTGAGTCCAAGTATCAAGAAAAACAAGCAGGCAGCAGTCAAGAGAAACATGGATAAATAGTGGGCACTGAAGCCCCCGGGGGTGGACACCTCCTCCCGTTTAAACTGCTGCAGAAGTTCCTCCTCCGGTTCTGAAAGCTTCTGCTGGTAGGTGTTTTTCAGGTAGGTATGATTGGAGCCCGTGTGATTGGAGTGATTGATTCCGAGCGGAGAGGAGGAGGCGGAGGCGACCAGGGAGCTGTGCGGGATGCTGTTGGCGTAGACCCTGGGGGGGTCCAGGTGGAAGCCTCCCCTGCCGATGTGGTTATTGGTTTTGCGATCCAGGGTCAGGTCCCCGTCGGGGAGGAGCGGGGTCGGTTTCTTGGAGTTGAGGCGGTATCTGGGGATGGGGCTGCAGTCCAGCGGGTCGCATCCCCCCCCCTCCTCCGGACCTCGCCTCCGGTCTAGACTGCCGGCGGCCCTGTCACTTCCCGGGCAGCCGCCCGCGGTCGCCGTCGCGGGGTGCGGGGCCTCCCCTCGGACGCCTGCGGGGGGTTTGCCGTGGCTGCGCCTGGGCCGGGGCCGGAGCAGCGAGTCGTCCCTGAAGAGCGGCCGGGCGACGGCCACGTTGTCCTGCTCCTCCTCCTCCTCCGAGTCCGAGTAGTTCTCCCGGCAGCTGAAGGGGAGGAGCCGGCTGCCGTTCACGGGCCGGCTCGTCCAGCGCAGCTCCTCGCCCTCCGGCTCCCTCTCGCCGCCACCACCGCCGCCGCCGCCGCCGTCCCCTCCCTCTTCCGCGTCCTCCGGCGCTCCCTCTCTCCCCGCCGCCCCGAGGGGCTCCGGGGCGGACGCAGGTCTCCGGGCCCCCCACCACGCGTGCGGCTTCCTCCTCTCGGCGGGCTGGCCGGGACCCGCCTCGCCGTCGGCCAGGGGCGCGGGCTTGGCCCCGCCGCGGGACTGCAGGGCCGCCCGCTCCTTCCTGCCGCCGCTGGCCTGGTCCCTGGGGCTGGCCTCGGCGTCCGACTCGTCCGAGCTGAAGCCCAGCAGCACCTTGCTGCCGCCGGCGGCCAGGGCGGGGGCGGCCGTGGCCCCGGCGGCCGCGGCCGCGGCTCCGGGCGGGTTATCGGGGGCCGAGGCCAAGCCGCGGCTGAGCGCCCCCGAGGTCCGCAGGTACGAGAGGTCGCCCGAGAGCGGCCTGCCCCCCATGCCGGCGGCGGCCGCGGCCGCCCCCGCCCCCGGCGGCGCCCCCACGGCCGCCGTGTTATTGTTGTTGTTGTTCCGCGTCTTGGCGCTGCGGCCCCCGGTCCGGTGCTGCTGCTGCTGCTGCTGCTGCTGCTGCTGCTGCTGCTGCTCCTGCGGCGGCGCCGGCGGCGGCTGCTGCTCCTCCTCGCGGAGCTTCTTCAGCTTCTTCAGGTAGACGGGCCGGGTGCTCTCCGTCACCGGGCCGGGAGACAGGCCGTAACGGCGCAGCTGAGAGAAAAGCTCCTCATCCGAGAGCTGCTGAGCCGCCGAAGCCGCCGCCGCCGCCGCCGCCGCCGCCGCTGCAGCCGCCATTTTCTCTCCTGGGTGTTTTACAAGCTCCGCGCTACCGGAAGTGACGCGCCCACCCTAGACCCTGAACTAGACCCGTCGGCGTTGGCCTTCCCGAGCCGGCGGCGCCTGGGCCAATGGGAGGCGTGGGAAGGACTCACCTGAGCGGGAAGGGTCCACGTAAGGTGCGGCGGCGGCGGCGGCGGCGGGGTGGCAGGGATGGGGGAGGGGGAGGAAGAGGGGGTGCGCGCGGACGCTCGGCGCGAGCCCCTCCGGGGAGGGGGCTTCCCCGCCCGCCTCGGCTGGCTCGGGGTGTGTGCGCCGGCCGTGCGTGGGCTCCTGCGCCCACCCCCCGGGCTGCGCCTTCGGGGAACACCTTGACCGCTGGGTCCTCGGCGGGCTTGGGCGACGAAAGTCGAGGGGAGGATGGAGAGGGTCCGCGCCTAACCCCGGCTCCCTTTGTCTCCCCTTAGCCCGGGCTGCCCGGGTCTCCCCATTCCCTTCATTGATGACCGTAGCTTTTTTCTTTCTTTTTCAAATCCAAGAAAACGTTACTTCCTCAGCTAGGGCCTTTTGCAGAAGAAGGAAGAAGGGGAAAGAGGAGGGAGAAAAAAGAAGGGGAAGAAATAGGAGGGAGGAGGAAGAAAAGGAAAGAGGATAGCGCATAAGGAAGAAAGAGAAAGGAGAGGAACGAGGAGGAAGGAGAAGAAAAGGAGGCAGAAGGAGAACTGATGGGTTTCTGGGCAGCTGGAGTGATCTGGAGCCAGCCTGCTCTTCTAGGGTCAAGGCTGCCAGGCCCCTAACCTAGTGTAAGGAACCCACTCTTTCCCCTCTCTCTCTCCCACCCCCCCCCTTTTTTTTGAAATATCACTTTAGGTCTATGATGCCCAGCCTTATTTATTTTTGAAAGGCTAGCGAATTAAATGGGTCTGGTTTTGAGAATCCTTTCAAGGCTTTTGACTACTTTGAGATCATTGTGGATAATCCAGAGGAGATTGCAAAACCGTTTTTTGGTTATTTACGCCTCTAGGAGCAGGTGTACGGGGTTGGACGTTAGGAGTGAAGAATTTCTAGTAGAGGAGCCTTGAACCTGAGGTCATACCGTTTCTCCACCTCCCCCCCCCCAAGTCTTGGCATTCGAGGCACTTTCTGAAGATGGAAAACCATTGTTCTATAGTGTGAACAATCTGCAAGTTTGTCCTGAAAACCACAGATACTTGCTTTTTCAATCCCCTGAATACTACAAGAGAATACTTAGCACTGGGCTTCTGCCAAAGAATATTTTCTCAGGGAAAACCCTTAAATTGAATGCCATTTCATCCTGTCCCTGAGGATTTAAATCTGAGGCTTTGGGACTAGAAATGTATTGTTTTTGCATATTGAGGGGAAAATGGTTACAAACTTGCCTTATCCACATGGTGTCTACCCCATGTCTGAAACAAAAAATAGATGTATTTTAGTGCCATGTCATGGCTAGGTGACTGTGCAAATTTTATAACTTCTAATAGAATCACAGAATTTCAGAGCTGGAAAAGACCCAAGTAGCCATCTTATACAGCCAATGCCTTATTCCAGCATTCCTGACCAGTGGACATCCAACAGGGAGATGAAGATGAATGCAATGCAAAAAAGGCACTAGGGTCTGTCTACCATATATAAATCAGAAGGTTGTTGGAGGCAGTAAAATGCATTCTCTATTTGAGCCCCAGTTGTAAAGCACTTAGCACAAAGCCTGGCAAATAGTAAGCAGTATACAAATGTTAGCTATCATTATTACTATCATTATTATTACCTTAAAAAAGCAAATGAGAACTAGTGGGATGTTTCCAAACTCCTGGATCTATTTGGTCCTCATTCTTCTCAAAAAATTTCTTTAGCATGTACCTCATTTTTTAAAACCTTAGTCTCAATTTATGGGAAAATTTCATAATTATTAGAGCTGTCCAAAAATAAAATGATTGTCTTAGGAAGTGGGTAGTACTCCCTCCCTGGAGGTCCTCAAGCTGAGGATGAATGACCAATTGTGTTTGTTATAGGGAAAATTTTTGAAGATCAGTTGACCTGAGTCCCTTCTAACTCTCCAAATGCTCAGACATTGCTTTTAAAAAGGAAAGAAAAAACACCCTGTATTTACACAGATAATTATAACTTTGTAATGGTAAAAAATTAGAAATAATCTTTATGTACCATGGTAGGGAAATGGCCAAACAAGTTGTGGTATCAACATAGAATACATTTGCCATTAAAATGACAAATAGGAGGAATATAAAGAAATGTAGTAAGCCACAATAATTGAAAATTAAGAAACGACCTGGAAGAGTACTATCCACAGTGACTAAGGTTTTTTTTTTAAGTCATACATTAATAGATGTAAAGTGGGCAAGTTGATATTTTTATTAATAGTAATAAAAAGATAACTGTTTTTGGAGTTAGAAGACCTGGGTTCAAGTTTAAACTCTGATAATAAACTTGAATAATCCATTTAATCACTTAGCCTGGTCTTGGAATCAGGAAGACTCATCTTCCTGAGTTCAAATCTGGCCTCAGGCACTTAACTATGTGACCCTGGGCAGGTCACTTGACCCTGTTTGTCTCAGTTTCCTCATCTGCAAAATAAGCTAGAGAAGGAAATGGCAAAACACTTCAGGATCTTGGCCAAGAAAATCCCAAATGGGGTCGCAAAGAGTCAGACACAACTGAACCATAACAAAATGGAGATTATGATCTTTGCACAGCCAATATCCCAGGGTAGTTGTGAGGAAAGCATTCTGTAAACCTTAGAGGGGATAAGGACTGGATCTGTGATTTCTTCAGTATACAGAAACTTCTTCAGCAATCCGAAAGCAGAGGAGATGGGGGCTTCAGTCAGTGCCCACTGCTTATCGCTGTCTCTTTTAATTGTGGCCTGCTTCTTTTTTCTGATACTTGGACCTATTTATCTGGAGTGTTTGAGGGTGGGGCACTCAACAGTGGGTTAGTGGGTAAGACCTTTTCTTTCTTACAAAGATGTGATTCAGTTTTATGGTATTAGTATATAGAAAGCTGGCCATGGACGCAAGAAGACCTGAATTCAAATCTCCCACCATTGTAAAAGTTAAACTGAACATGGAGCTGTTATGTAAATTGCCTTTGAACAAAAAGACAAAGATTCTATGTGACTTTGCATAGCCATCCCTCACTTAAATCCAATTCACTTACAAGTCATGGCATCACCTTCCTGATACCTTGGTCCTCTTCAAGAACAAAGGACAAGCAATAACAATTACTGTATAGAGAGTTGGCCTTGGAACCAGGAAGACCTGAATTCAAATCTCCCACCAATGTAAAAGTTAAACTGAACATGGAGCTGTTATATAAATTGCATTTGAACTAAAAGAGAAGGATTCTATGTGGAAAGCAAGTTCTATTTGACCTAGCAGCTCCCTCCTTTTAAAGTTCAAGAAAGAGTATGCCAGAAGATAGACAGTTGTCACGGTTTTGAAGTTGTGGAAATTAATCCTACCCTTACGATTACTTTTGCTTTCTCAGAAATTAGCTAGAAAGATAGAGAGACATACATAACAAAAGAAAATTACTAAAGAGTAGCATCAGCTTAAGATTAGTGTCTAGAAGGCTAAAAACCCTCAAATGAGCTGAGGTGTATAAAAATATATTATTCAGAACTGGAAGAAAAACAAAGAAAGCTTGCAAACAGTTGTAGCAGTGTTAAGATTGTTCAACCTCTCCTATTTACCTCCTTTCTTCCTACTCTTTACCTTCTGTAGATGGGTTTCCCAATATAAACACTACTTATCTGTCCTGGGAAATTGTATGTAGGGATCTGTAACTCTAGAATTTCTGACTAGCTGCGGCCAGCCAGAGGAGATAGCACCCTTCTCTGTGTTAGATCTCTCTTTTCCTCTCTTCTTTTAAAATTTAAAATATAGAAAGGTAGCCAGACTTTCCTATGGAAAGGTTTTGGGCTTCCATTAGAGAGCCCAATGGAAAAAAGAGATAAAGGATTACCACCTTAGGGTTGTAGTCTTTTGGGAGGATGGAGTTATGGTTCAGGTTAACCTGCTTGTCCTAGAGAGAGGGTGAATGCAGATATCCATTTGTATTGCCCTGAATGGTTCAGGGGTTCATTGGAGAAATGTAAGGTTGCCCATGTTCTGCAGGGGCTCAGAGGAAATTTTATCACTCAAGAGTGAACCTGATGTTCCAGTGAGGTTTCTTAGTAGTAAATGGCATGAGCACTTAATCTGCCCTGGGCTGGTTGAGTTAGTATTCTTAGCTGTACGTGTTCCTTATGGATCAGTAACACGTTTCTGTCCTGATACTCCTTATGCCTGATCTGCCTAAGCAATCTTGCTATCAAGAAGGGAAAAGAGAAGGGAACAAATATTTATTAAGCATGTGTAAGGCACCTTGCTAAGCCCTTTGCAAATATTATCTTACTTAATCCTCAACAACAATCCTATGAGCTAAGTACTATTAATACTCTCATTTTACATTTGAGAAAACTGAGGCAGACAGCCAAGGGTCACACAGCTAGTAAATATGTGAGGCCAGATTTGAATTCGAATCTTTGTGTCTCCAAGCCCAACATTCTATCCACGGCAGCCATCAGGAAGCCTGGAAAGCCTCAAACTAACTGGACTGTATCTTTTTAAGAGTCGCCCTGGGGTGTGGTTCCTAATTCACCAGTATAGTTGCTCCCTTCTGATTCACTCAGGTACTTATTTGTACCTCATAAAGGAATCATCTGGCATGGCCTGAATTTTTACAGTTAGTTTAACACCTTGTTATCATCCCCAATAGTATAATATTAACTTAAAGCAAGCGTGATTAACTCCTATTTTGCTTTCATCCACTCTAATGAGTGTAGTCCTCCCTCAGACCTCTGGAAAGAGTAGTCTACCTTCCCTACCTCCACATCTCCCCACCTACTCACTCTTCAACTTAATGTAATTTGGCCTTGGTTCATACCACCTTATAGAAATTATCCTCTTAAAGGTCACTAATTACCAATTAAGTGCCAAACAATGGCCTTTTCTCAGTCTTCTTTCTGCATGACTATTCTGAAACATCTAAGGTTGTTTTATACTTTGTCTTACGTGACTCTCTGGTTATGCCCTCTCTGGTTCTGCCTTTTTGACTTACCTTTCTCTACTTCTCTATTGGCTTCTCTTCCTACACCCTAAATGTCATCATCTATCATTGGATTGGATTTTAAGTGAATTAGCTTAAAAAAGCCATGGTCTCCCAATAGCATCCAGGGCCATCTGCAGTCGCCTTGATCTGTATCTGGCCACTGAACCCAGATGGCTCAGGAGGAGAAAGCGAGGCTGGTGACTTTGCACAGCCTTCCCTCACTTAAATCCAATTTACTTACATGTCATGGTATCACCTCCTTGATGTCACGTTCCTCTTCGAGAACAAAGGACAAACAATAGCATCATCATCTGTCAAGACTGTGTCTTCATGCCTCACTTTTCCTTAGGATCTCATCCACACCTACTTCATCCATTACCTCTCTTCAGATAATTCCATATGAGGACTCATTCCAGGAAACTTGTGGGGCCGGGGAAGTACTCTGCCTACTGCCAACTTTTCAGAGCTTGCTTTCAGAAAAGCACAGTGAAGGGCACTGCCCCTAACTTCAGCACAATTGAAGCATACTTTTTTTTAACTTTCCATATATATATATATATATATATATATATATAGTGGGTGTGTGTATTGCAACATGGATAATATGAAAATGTTTTGCATGACTTCACATGCATAATGGATATATTGCTTGCCTTCTCAGTGGGTGGGGGAGGGAAGGGAAAAATTTGGAATTCAAATTTTTTTAAATGAGTGTTAATTTTTTTACATGTAATTGGGAAATATTTAATGAAATAAAAATATTAAAAAATCAGTTGTCCTAATGTAAGATCTAGGAAGCCTATCTCTCCAGCTATCTGCAAGTCATTGTCAACCAAAACAGTTGCCTGTCTGTCCTCAAAGCTAATGCAAACATAGGTTATATTTAATGGAAATAGAATGCTCAGAACACAGTTTATACTCTACACTGGTCAGACTACTTCTCAAGCATCGTGTTCATTTCTGGGCACTACATTTTAAGGACATTAAATCTGGAGCATTCCCAGAGGAAGGTGACCCAAATGGTCAGTCAATAAACATTTATTAAGCACCTGCTATGTGCCAGGCACTAAGCTAAAGACAATCCCTGCCCTTGAACTCACAATCTAATGGGCAAGACAAACAAATATGTACAAACAAGCTATATACAGGATAAATAGGGAAGAATTAAGCAGGAAAGCATTAAAATGGAGAGGAATTAGGAAAGGTTTCTGTAGAAGATGGGATTTTAGTTGGAATTCGAAGGAAATCAGATAAGATAAGGAAAGGCTGAAAGAACTAAGGATGACTTGGTATAGAAAGGGGCATTATAGCTATTTTCAAATTTTAAAAAATGATTATTATGCAGAAGAAAAATTAGACTTATTCTATGTTGCTCCGAAGGACAGAACTTGGACCCATGGATAGAAGTTAGAGAAAAGATTTGGGCTCATGATAAAGAACTTTTTAAATAAGTAGACTGTCCCCAAAATCGAAAGGGCCTCATTATGAAGTAGTGATAGATAATAACCACATGAGGGTCAACACCAGTTGAAAATACAAACTCATTTGTAAGATACATAGGAGGTGAGTGACAGAAGAAAATGAATAAAAACCTCAAAAAAATGGTGAAAAGTTGTAGAAAAAAACAGTTTTGCAGAAAGCTGGGAATAACACTATTAAGTCGTGTTATCCCAAGGTATTTCAAAGATGAAATTAGCTGGAGGACAACAGATATGTGGAAAATGGATTTGTCAATGTTTTTTTTTCTATAGCAATCTATTTTTTCTATCAGTAACAATGGATCTATGACATTTGATACCTCAGTCCTCAGTGTTCTGCATTAGGAAGTCAAAATAGCACTTAAGAAGACAAAGTTAGCAGGATTAACTCTACATAAACAGAGGAAATCTATGCTGGAGACAACATAATCTTAAAAAATATTGACTGATAATTTGATAAGGTATCTCAGAGAGGGGTAAGATACCAAAAGAATGAAAAAAATCACAGTTTTACTATTCAAACAAAAAGTTTGGCTATAATATAGAGTGCATAGAAGGGGAGGGGGGTAGTATTAGATAAATCTAGAAAGGTAGAGTGACTCCAGATTGTGGAGAGCTTTAATTACCAGGCAAAGGAGATAAAAATTTTGGTAGGCAATATGGAACCACCAAAAATTTTTCAGCAGAGGAATGAGATCTATGACCAGATGTACGTATAAAGAGGATAAATCTGGCAGCTTTAGGATGAATTGGAGGGGAGAAAGATTAGAGAGATGAAAACCTTTTAAACTAACGTACTGAGAGCTCTCATACAATATTTTCATATAGTGGGATTTGTTGAACAAGTCTATGTTTACCATACCCACGACTTGATTATAATCTCTCTTTGCTTCCTTCTTTCTCTACCAATGGAAGAAAGATATCAATGCTTTCCAAATTAATTTATAAATTTAATGCAAAACCATGATCAACATACAAATAGACTATTTTATAGGACCAGATAAAATGACAATGAAATGTATTTGAAAAAAAGGAGTGAAACAGGATTTGCTTTGTCAGTCTACAGAACATACCATAAAGCTGAAATCACCAAAACTATTTAGTACTGGCTAAAAAATACTGAAAAATAGATCAGTAGAACCAAATAGAAGTAGAGCCAAATGTATATAAAATATTAATATTTGATAAACTCAATGATGTTAGACAATAAAATTTTAGAAAAATTGGAGAGTGCTATGGCAAAAAAATGACAATCCATACCTCACACTTTATAGTTTCAATTGGATCAATGAGATAAATATAAAAGATATTCAAAAGCTGAGGAGGATGGATATTTGTTTCAACAGTAGGGGCCAAATAAATGTATATTATCCATTGAACAAATGTAGAAATTGCTGAGAACAAAGTTATTAGTTCAGTGAGTCAATATACATTTATTACATGCCTGCTATGTGCCAGGCATTGTACTAAGCACTATACTAAACACACACCACACACACACAAAGAGTCTCTGACTTCCAGGGGTTTATAATCTAATGGAAAGAATACAGAAAAGGAAGCCGAAAAGGAAGGTGATGGAGGGAAGAAGATATCAAGCAAGGGCCCATGATGGAGAAATCCAGCTAGTGGGAAATGAAAACGTGACCTCCTTAAATGGAGGTGTGGGAGTTAATGGCTCCACCCCTAATCCATCAGAGCAGGGGCAGACTGTACAGAGGAGAGTTAAGTACCCAGGCTGATTGGATCTTGAAGGAAGGTGAGATTTCCCAATGAGGAGGTTCCTGGGAGCATGATGGAGAAGTCCAAAAAAGAATAAATTATAATAAAAATTTTTAAAAACCCTCTAGTAAAAGGGACAATGCAACCAAAATAAAAGGAAAAGTAATCTTTTATTTGGTGAATAAGTCTGATAAAAGTCTGACATCCAGAATATATAAGGAATTTATCCAGATTTCTAAGGGCAACACTCCACGTTACAACTTGGGAATAAAAAACCAAAGACCATGAACATTTACAAATGAAGAAAAATGAATGCTAAATAACCATGGGAAATTGTTCAGTCTTTCTAATGACCGAATAAATGAAAATTAAAACACCACCTACCAAATTGGGGGAAATAATCTAAAAGCAACTTTTGAAAACAAGCACACTATTAATTTGCTATTGAAATTGTAAATTGGTATACATTGTACAATACTACAATATGGAAATAAGGTGTGGGGTGGCTTTTATTTAACACACAAATGAAAATGCATAAAATATAAAGGGCTCACTAGAGCCCATGGGGGAAAAAATACAGAAATGGAAAGTTCTGAAGTACCCTATTAGACTATTTGACACTTTGGGGCTTCTTAACAAAGAGTTCCATTCCCCTTCCACCTGTACTGTCTAAGCAATTCATAGGAAGGCAAGTTTCAGATATTCTGGTCCCTCCCTTCTTTCCTCTCACTAAAGAGGATACATTGGTGATTTTCTCCTTAGAATCACAAGTTTTGATCTAGAAGAGACTTTAGAGGTTATCACATTCAACCCCCTCATTTTACAGATGAGAAAATTGAGCCCCAGAGAGTTGAAATGATTTGCCAAAAGGAGCATGCTTTTAATGAAATTTCTATCTAGGAAAAGGGTTCTTTACCTTTTCTGCATTACGGGCTCCTTCCTCAGTCAGTATGGTGAAGCCTATGGACCCCTTCTCAGAATCATATTTTTAAATAATTGAAGAAAGTGTTAAATTTTAGTTAGAGGTGAGTGAAAATAAAAGCAGTTTCCTCCCTGCCCTAAAATCTATCCACAGGAAGATATACTAGGAGACTGATTTCCATATCGTCAAACTCAGAAACTCTCGCTCTCTCTACCCTTGAATTCCCTAATGCTGGAAAAGTTCATTTTTTCAAGAACTCTACTTCCTGTGCTCAGAAAAAAACAGGAAGTCAAAAGAAACTTTCCTTCTCCTGCTGACCCCTAAGTTAGTCTAGATAGTTCAAAGGAGAGAATGCTTTTGAAGGTGAATGACTCTGTTTTATAGCTCACTTGGCTTTTGTAACAAGTCAGTATCCCTTGACTCTCAGTCACCAATCATCTTGGAAGCCACCCCAGTCATTGGAAACCAATCAGTGTAGTTTCCTGTTATGTCTCACTAAGGTTTTGGAGTACATGTATGCCTGTTCAATTCTGCATGCCACATTTTTTTTTTTTTTTTGCCTTTCTGCCTCTAATACCCAGCATAGTGCCTTGGACACAGTAGGTGCATAATAAATGTTGATAGAATAAAATTGCCTGAGCAAGCCTCCAGAGTGAGGCAATAAGGACAATGAGGGAATTGAAACGTTTAGCCTGGAGAAGAGAAGTTACAGGAGTCGGGGTGGAAGGCATTGTGACTATCTTCACAGAATTGAAGGGCTGTGTTAAGAAAAAGGGGTTAACTTTTGGAAGCATACTATTTGCTCTCCTTTTCTTTTTTTGTTTTGATCCTTCTTTCTCATGGTTCCTCCCATTGGTTCTAATTCTTCTTTACATCATGACTGATGTGAAAATTTGCTTAATATGAATTTGTAAGTAGAGCCTATATCAGATTGCACACCATCTTGGGGAGGGGAGAGAAAAGGGAGGGGAAGAAAATCTGAAACTCAAAATTTTATGGAAGTGAATGTTGAAAACTAAAAATTAATAAATAAACTGTTTAATAAAAAAAAGGGAGGGGATTTATCTTTGTTCTTGACCTTTTTCAAGTCTCAACAATTCAGCCTGCCCTCACACAGGCTAGGGGTCATTGATCTCCACCAATAAGGAGAAAGTCCCATACCAATGGTTTTGGGACTCAGGTTACAATTATCTATGCATAGAATGACTGTCTTGGGAAATAGTGGGTTTCCCCTTGTCAGAGATTCTCAGGCTGAGGATGAATGACCCCTTACTACATATGTTTTGGAGGGAAGTCTTCAAGAACCAATCAGATATATGACCTGTTCTAACTCTCAAATGCTTGGAAATTCTGTATTTAAAAAGGAGATCTACCTTTACAAAATCAATCATAACTCCTTTATTTGTGATGTAAAAAGCTGGAAATAATCTGTGTGCTGTGGTCGGGGAATGGTTAAATAACTTGGTATATCAATGAAACAGTGTTACAGTGTCAATGTTACAATTGTTAATACATTTGCCATTAAATGTCAATGTTACACTATCAATACATTTGCCATTCAGGTGACAAATAGGAGGAATATAAAGAAATATGGCAAGCCATAAAAATCAAAAATTAAGAAACTATCTGGAAGAGTAGTATTCCACAATGACTAAGAAATTATGTATATATTAAAGGTTTTACATTGTAGATGTAAAGTGGGTAAGTTGTACTTTTATCAATAAAATAAAAGTAATAAAATTAAATTAAAAATATGTTTATATTATAAATAATAAATAAATAAAAATAATGAAAAGATAAGTCTTCTTGGATTTAGAAGACCTGGATTCAGGTTGAAGCTCTAATACTAGCTTTGATATCTTGAATAGTTCATTTAACAACTAAGCTTCCATTTACTCGTGTGTAAAATGGGGATAATAATACTTGTACACATTGTGAGCAAAGTATTCTATAAATCTTAGAGAAGATAAAGACTGGAAATGCCATTGCTTTGGTACAAGAAACTACCAGATGAGGAAACTTCCTCGGCCAAAGTAAGTTGACATCTTCTCTGCAAGTTATAGTCTTAAAGAGTTGCCTAGCACCCTGAAATGTTAAGTGATTTGCCCAGAATCACAAAGTCAGTATATGCAGAAGTGGGTCTTGAGCTGAGGTCTTGCAAGGCTAACTAACTGTCATGCACCATTATTCCATGCTTCTTTTAGAGTGGTTTATAATGTGAGATATTGTCACTATTATAAAGAAATCTTATATGGATTTGGGGGTTGAAAAAATAAATGAAATATAATAATAATAATAATTTTATTTTGACAACAAAATAAAATTAATGAACAAACAAATATTTTCTTTAGTTTATAATTTGAAAAATATTGTTTGTTGATTGTACATGTATAACCTATATCATATTGTTTGCTGTCTTAGGGAGGGAGGATGGGAAGGAGGGAAGGAGAAAAAATTAGAACTCAAAATCTTATTTAAAAAATGAACTTTGAAAAGTATTTTTACATGTCATTGAAAAAATAAAATGCTATTAAGTGAAAAAAAATTTTTAACAGGAAGGGGAAAAAAGGAAAATTATTGTTTGAAAACACTAAATGGTACGGCTATGCAAGAGCCAAGCTTTCCCCCTACAATTTGGATTCTTCTTTTCCTTTATGAATTCTTATTTTTCTATATGTGTGCTCTGTTCTCATCCCACTTTTCTATTTATCCTTTAAATTCAACAAACATCTATTAAAGGGCTTTGTATGTGCAAGTATCAAATGTCCTAGAATCAAAGGAAAAGATAAGGCAATCCTGATTCTCAATGAACTTATAAGATACATGCAAGCAGATAAAATAAATGGGAAGTAATTTGAGGCAAGGAAAAGCACTAACAATTGGAGGAATGAAGGGAGAATTCGATTAGGAAGTGGCACCCAGCAGCTTGGAAGCACAGTGGATAGAGTGCCAGGCCTGGAGTCAGGAAGACCTGAGTTCAAATCTGCCCTCTGACACTTACTAGCTGTGTGACTCTGAGCAAGTCACTTAACCCTGTTTGCCTCAGTTTCCTCATCTGTAAAATAAACTAGAAAAGGAAATGACAAAGCACTCCAGTATCTTTGCCAAGAATACCCTAAATGGGGTCACAAAGAGTCAGACATGACTGAAAAATGACTGAACAACAACAATACCTGACCTGGTCCTTGAAGAAGGAGTGATTGGACTGCAGGCATGGGAATGGCCTGTGATGATGACTTTGGTCTATGACAGCCAAAGACTGTGTCAAGTTCAGAGACCAGCTAGGACTTCAATATAGGTCAAACAATGAATGCAAGAGAATAAATCCCAGAAAGATAAGCAAGAACCAGACTGTGGAGGACCTTTCATGCTAGGTGAATGATTGTGTATTTTATCCTAGATGCATCAGGTAATTCCTGAAGATTTTTGATCAGAAGAGTTTAAAATCCTACTTTCTCAAATTTCTTCAAGCCACATTAATCTTTCTTTCCTCTGAACTCTGAACTCTTACTATACTTACCTAACCTGTAACCCAATGCTCCCTAACTTTATATAAAACAAGTTTAATCTTGGGGGGTCTCAAAAATTCACATCTCTTTGGCCTTTCCCTGCCCCCTCCCCACCCCACCAGAGTTTACTCCGGGAATCAAAGAACGTAGTACAAATCCACGTTTACTCAGAAGTGGGTAAAAGGGCCCTGCCTCTTGTGCAAGTATTCAACATTATTTCAGTCCTGGACTGGTGTTATTAGTCTAGGTTCCAACGATTTTTTTCCCTTAAAATTAAAATTATTAATCAAGAAGAATTGGTGAGAAGGTTTTCCTGTGCATTTTAATGCCTATGTTTGTTGCAAAATGGCTTGTCAAATGAGTGAGTCTGAGATAAAGCAGGCAGTTTGTGGCACAGTAGATAGAGCACTGGGCCTGGATCCAGGAAGACCTGAGTTCAGATCAGCCTCAGACACTTAGTATGTGACCCTGAGCAAGTCACTTAACCTCCCTCTGCCTCAGTTTCTTCACCTGTAAAATGGGGATCATAATAGCACTTATCTCCCAGTGTTGTTGTGAGGATCAAATAAGATATTTCTAAAGTACTTTACAAACCTTTAAGTATTATATAAATGCTAGCTATTATTGTTTTTATCCATGCTGGGAAGGAAAAGGAGTACCCCCACAAAAAAACTTGCATATCCAAGTTAGATTTATTGAAGGATATTCTTTACTACCAATTTAGGCCTCAGAAAGAATGGAGATGGAGGCGTGCTGTAAATCTCCAAGTCTGACCCTTTAGTAAGGAGGATAGGGAATGGGCCTAGGGGGCAGGGGAGGTGGGCAGGAAGATGTTTCAGAAATGGCTTTCCAGATTTCTTACAGGTCCCATCTTGCTTCCCTATGTGTTCCGGGGAAGCTTCTTGTGAGGAAGTAAGGTATTATCTGCTACCCTTTCTCCTAGGTAGATGATTTGGGATCTTTGTGCATTGTAATTGATTGACAGGTGGAAGGAGAAAGGAAAGTAGGTAAAGAGTTTGCCTCACCCATAGATGACTATGGGTCTATTCTCATAGAATTTCCCTCAACCTTGGACTCTAAAAAACTCTCCCTTGTGAAAGCAGTCTTGAGTTTGTACAAAGAACAAAGGTGCCAAAGTTTTTTTCATAGCCTGAATTTAACTCAGATCTCCGGAGCCAGTCCCTGGACTCTAAAACATGCAGTAAACTGTTTAACGTTCACTTAGGGCCTCTGTTCACTACTTTACATACTAGCATTACTTATATCTATGAGATGGGTTGGCAGGCAATTGCCCAGAGCTAGCACAGGCACTAACACAACCTTGTAAAAAGTAAAGAAACATAAAGGACTCACAGTAGCACATAAACAGTCAATTCACCTCTCCCTGATTTTCTAATAAGTCCTACCTTTGCCCTAGAGACCTATGCAGGGATCTAGCAGTACGGTGCTACCCTAAGGGTTTGGCCTCCTCTCTTACCCCCTCCCCCACCAAGAAAAACAACTGCAGTTGCTAAAAAGACATCTCCTTTCCAACAACCCAGCTATCATCTGAACAACTCCTACCAGTAGTGTAGGGCAGAGTTCACATTTTGTTTTCCTCAAATGATTCAGTTGTTGCTCCTCTAACTCTGGGACCAGGCACTTTGGGCACTCCTCTAGAAGACTGGGGTTCCAGAAACTCTCAGCACTCCTCCCAAAAGCCAGGGTCTCAGGAACTTTTGATCCTCCTCCAAAAGGATGGAATAGACGAGCTCCCAGTTGACCCCTGTGAGCATCTCTGGAATGTTTCCTCCTTTGCCTCTCCATGGTCCAGGAACTCTGCATTGTCCCAGAAATCCATCTTCCACTCCGCAGGAGGCTGAATTGGACAGTCCCATTGTCTCCATGAGGTTAAGAGGTTATACCACTGACTTTCCCCGCCATCTTTCCAGCTCTGTGAGTTAGAACATAGGCGAAGGCAACCTTGCTTCACCCATATCTCTCCAAGGCCTTCTATTATCATATCCTAGAGAAGGTTATGACAATGTACAGAGTCCCATCCAGGACCCAAATCCACTTTTAGCTCTGTTGTGACTCAGGCCAGTCCCCCAGTAGAATAGACTCAATAATGCAATGAAATGAAACACTGTTAGATCATTGAAAAGTCAACAAAAGATTTACTTAGCCAAGGCAGAAGGGTATTCAGCAAGGATATGCACTAAAGACAGCCTGATGGGGAGTGAGTGGCAGAACTAGTGTTCGGACCTCAGTCCTCTGGCTCCTAATCCAGTGCCCTATTGTCTAGAATACCCATGTATTCATTCCCCCATCTCTACTTCTGAAAATCCTCCATGTCCTTCAATACATAGTTCAATCAGTACTTTTTATCTCAAAACTCTCCTGGTCTTTCTTCCCCCTACCCTCCATTGCTTGTGTCCTCATTGCTTAAATTCATTGTATTTAAATTGTAATTATTATTTAAATTATTCATATATTCCAAGTGTCACCTGGATAGGAATGTAAGACCATTAAGAACAAGGACTATCACATGCCTTTTTTTGTATTGAACACAACTGGTACTAGAATAATGCTTGCTTGCTGTAAGTTGAGAGAGGATTACTCTGGTAAATAAACAAATAAAAAACAAAGAAGGGAAAAAAAATTTTCTTCTCTTGCTTCTCCCCTCTGATCGAAGGACTGAAGGGTAAGAATACTAAACACCTCCCAAAGTCTTCCTTTATAGAGGGCTCTTAACCTTCCTGGTAACTCCATTCTCCATCAGCTACTCTGCTTGGCCTCAACTTCATGGAACAACATGCCCCTTGCTGGGTATCCCTTCCTCTTTGCATTTTCCTTCTCCCCCCTCTCCAGCTTTTTAGTTGGTGTTGTTTTTTTGGTTTTCTTTGTTGTTTTTTTTTTCTTGGTGAGGCAATGGGGTTAAGTGACTTGCCCAGGGTCACCCAGCAAGTAAATGTTATGTGTCTGAGGTGGGATTTGAACTCAGGTCCTTCTGACTCCATGGCTGGTGCTCTATCCACTGTCCCACCTAGCTGCCCCTTTAGATTTATTTTAGTGTGTTATCTTTTCCCATTTGGTTGTAAGTTCCTTGCAGTCAGGGACTATCTCTTTCTCTTGTATTTCCAGCACTTAACACAATGCCTGGCACATAGCAGATACTTAATAAATCTTTATTGAACTGAAAAAAAAAGTCTGATGATGTACCTCTTGCTTCAAAGCCACCTTGCTTGAGTTGTCAATTGTGGTCTGCCAGCCAAGCATCAGAAAGTACCTGGAGTTCCAGCTGTTTTTTACTCAGATAACCAAGAAGTGATGTCCAGTAGCCTTTCTTTAGTCCCCTGAGCCAATCAGATCTCAATCAGGATGGTTTCAATACCATTAAGGAAAAACTAACCTAACATGCCTAGGGGAAGAGTTAGGATATTACTGCTACCACTTGGTTCATCAACTGTTACAGTCCCTATACTCTCTCTGGCTATCTCATTCTCCTACTGCAGGATCTTTGCTCCCTTTTATAGGTCCAATACAAAGGATAGTATATTAATTTCAAAGGCACAGGAGCAGTAAATGGATTGTCAAATGAGTGAAGAGGAACAATGTATAATAACTCTGGAAAGGTAAGTTGTAGCTAGGTTTGAAAGACTTTAGGGCAGCTTGGTGGCCCAGTAGATAGAGCACCAGACCTAAAGTCAGAAAGACGCATCTTCCTGAGTTCAAATCAGTCTCAGACACTTACTAATATATTAATAGCCAGAGCCAATCAAATCATCCCTTAATTACTTATCCTCAAGACAGCCCCTCCTATAGGAGAGCCAGAGCACAGAATTACTTTCTTTTAGATCAACTGAGTTAAGAAGTCACTCTTCCTGACTTAATGGCCAATCCAATCTGATGAAGCAAGGTAGCTTTTCACCCCCTTCAGCTATCGGGGGTGGGAGGGGGTGGATCAAGGGACCAATGAGGGTTTTGTTTTGTCATTTTAAAGCACCCAAGTCTTTTATCACTTAATAATACAGAGTCAGGCAAAAACAGCCAAAGTAGCCTAGTGTATCTTCCATAAAGTGTCGTTCAATCCAGCCAAACCCCCAACCTTGCCATGTATGGTCCTAGAATTACTGTGATCACTACCACCAGATAAATAATTATTAGACACTAATTCATGTGAAAGGGAGCAATTAAAATCTAACTGGCTTATTCAAAAAATCTAAATGTGGCCAAGGCTAAAAATAGTTCAAAAAGAGGAAATTAAAATATAATATGCTATATTCAATATATCAGAAAACACAAAAATAATGATTTCAACAATCTATCCACACTCTTTGGTACTTAAATTTTAATTATTTTGCAGATAACCAACTGTGCTTCATGACAAATCTTATAGTAGGAATTTCTTTCGGGTTTGAGTTGAATTAGACAGCTGCTGAGGTCCTATCCTAATTTAAATTTTGTAATTTATCTGTTTAATTTTAGAATTTCCTAGTAGAATACATAGGTTCATTAGCCCCAGTATACCACCAGTCAGTCAATCAATTAACAAACATTTGTTAAGTGCCTGCTATGTACCAGGAATTATGCTATTCCCTGGGAATACCAAGATAAAAGTGAAATGGTCCCTGCCTTCAAAGAGTTTACATTCTGTCAAGGTAATGTGTGTGCACATATGCATAAATACATACATGTATGTATGTATTCAGAATATGTACAAAATAAATACATTTGGAGGTAGGGAAGGCACCAACCAGAGCTAGGAAAGTCAGAAAATAATACTTCATATAGACAGTGTCCTTTGAGCTGGGTTTGGAAGGAAAGTAGGGATGCTAAGAGGTAGTGGTGAGGAGCAAGTGCATTCCAGGCATGGAAGCCATCCTGTTCAAAAGCACAGGAGCAGTAAATGGACTGTCAAATGAGTGAGGAGGAGCAATGTATAATAACTCTGGAAAGGTAAGTTGTAGCTAGGTTTGAAAGGCTTTAGGGCAGCTTGGTGGCCCCATAGATAGAGCACCAGACCTGAAGTCAGGAAGACTCATCTTCCTAAATTCAAATCAGTTTTAGACACTTACTAGCTGTGTGACCCTGGGCAAGTTTCTTAACCCTGTGTGCCTCAGTTCCTCATCTGTTTAAATAAAAAAATCCAGAGAAGGAAATGGCAAAGCACTCTGGTATCTCTGCCAAGAAAACCTTAAATTGGGTCACAAAGAGTCTGAAATGACAAAAACCAACAAAATTGAAAGGCTTTATACTTGTTCCAAGAAGCACAAGAGAAAGAACCCTAGTGCTTTTTTGAGTTGGGGAATGACATGGGTAGAATGTGTTTTTTAGGAAAGTCACTTTGGCGGCTATATGGAAGAGAGACTCGAGATTTGAGGTGGGGACATCATTTAGGAAGCTACTGCGATAGTCCAGGCAAGAGGTGATGGTGACCCTGTGAGACGAGAGAAGGGATCAAGTGGAAGAGATGTTTGGGAAAGGCAGAATTGGCTTGAGATGAGAGAGAATGAAGAATTAAGAATGGCTCTGAGATTGTGAATGCAGATGAATGGGACAATGGTGTTGCCCTGGCCAAAAATGGGCAAAGTAAGTCAGACTGCCCTTCTCTATTTCTCTGTACCTTCTTCAGTCTATACCTTGCTTTTTTTTTAATAATTTCTTTTCCCTAAATATGTATATATGTATGTACCTGTACATATATATGTCTCAAAAGAGATATATCTATATCTATCTAGAGAGATTACATAAATATATATATATCTCATATATATGTGTGTGTATGTACATGTATATATATATGCATATATACATATGTACACACACACACACACACACACATATTTATACATCTCCAAAGTTCTTAATATTGTCTAGAAGTACTGTACTATACACTCTTTTCCACCCAGCTCCACTGCAGGCAGACCACTGGGGGACGTAAAAGGTGAACGTTACCCTGAGAGAAATCAGACTGTGGAAGCTACCCTCTAGCCCCTACAGTGTAGGTAGGTGGCATAGTGGATAGAGCACTGAACCTGGATTTAGGAAGACCTGAATGCAGATCCAGCTTCAGACTTACTAGCTTGTATAACTCTGGTCAAGTCATTTAATCTTTGTCTGCCTCAGTTTCCTTGTCCATAAAATGGGCATAATAATAGCACCTATCTCCAAGTTCTTTTTTTGTTATCTCAAATGAGATATTTGTAAAGTGCTAAGCACATAGTAGGTGCTGGCACATAATAAGTACTTCATAAATGCTTATTCCCTCCCCTTCTTGCTGCTAGCTCTGCTAACTCCACTGCAGACAGGCTACCCAGAGACCAAAAGGAGAGCTTGACCTGTGGGGTGGTAGACCATAGAGAAGTATACTTTGTCATACCAATGTTCTAAATGAAATCTTTCATCAATCAGCTTAACCCACTGTTTCTGCCTCTTTGATTTTTTCCTTCCCTTAGGTCTGATTGGCCTCTTCATTTCACATCACACCACAGGCTGGGGACATTAGAGATCAGGATCCCTTGACTCCTAGAACAGTGCTTTTTGAACTGTACTTCCCCTCAATTTTATTATATATTTAAATGAAATAGCAAGTTGTACTTAACAGATTTGAGATTTCATGTACAATCATCTTTTTTTTTTTATTCTACTGTGTTATGGAAATGCTTGTTTTATTTAAATTCAGAATAAAATAAAGAAATTTAAATAAAAAAGTGTGAACGGAGATAGCCCAGAACCTTGAGTCTAAGAGTCCTGGCAATAGCAGTGCCCTCCAGACAACCAGCCCTACCTTGATCATCCAGGCGAGCAACCCTTTTAAAGATGGCGTACACCACACCCACCAGCACCAGCACCAGCACCAGTTGCTGACTGACGGTTACCAACAACGGGTAAGCCTGAGAACCCTGGGAACAGTAGCACCTGCTAGACGTCTGGCCCTGCAACCTGACCTCTGCAGCAATAGTCCAGAGGAACAATCCTTGTTGCTATGACTCATCAGTTACTTCTGCAGGTGCTGTTGGCCCCACATCCTCAGCAGTCACAGCTGCTAAAGGCTCAGTAAGCAAAGTTCATGCCACCGAAGTCTTGGCACTGTCTAATTATAATAATAATAGTAATAATAAAAACAACAACTAACATTTATATAGCACTTACTGTGTGCTAGGTACTGGGCTCAGTGCTTTACAATTATTATTTCATTTGATCCTTACCAAAACCCTGCATGGTAGGTGCTAATATTTTTTTCATTTTACAGATGAGTAAACTGAGACAGGTAGTAGTTAAGTGATTTACCAGACAGCTGGTAAGTGTCTGATGCTAAATTTAAACTATTCTCAACCCAGACTTCCCCTGCTTTCCCTTGCTTGATACACCCAGTCTGCATCTTATTGCTCGGACAATAGGTCCCTGCCCAAGCTTGATAGTTATTTTTGGGCCCTCCTGGCTCAGAGTGAATGTCAATAGTAACTGTTTCTCTTTTGGCCAGCAACCCTCAGGGTTTTTTCCTCCCAGTTTGATTTTTTTTTTAAAGGGGGCATCCCTTGACTCACTTTTTTTTTCCGTTTTGTTTTGGGGGGTTTTTTGGTTAGGCAATGGGTTTAAGTGACTTGCCCAGGGTCACACAGCTGGTAAGTGTTATGTGTCTGAGGCCAGATTTGAACTCCTGTCCTCCTGATTCCAGGGCCAGTGCTCTATCCACTGTGCCATCTAGCTTCCCCCCTTGACTCACTTCTTAAACAGGCCTGCTCACTGAATGGGTGTTGCCTCATTCAAAGTGAGACTCGAAAAGACCTTAGCTTAAAAGGGCCAAGGTCTCCCATGGCATCCTAGGCCATCTCTAGTCGTCCTGATCTATATCTTTTCACTGGACCCAGATGGCTCTGGTGAGGCTGGTGACTTTGCACAGCCCTCTCTCACTCAAATCAAAGTCGATTGCAAGTCATGTCGTCATCCCCCTGATGTCATGGTCCTCTTCAAGAATGAAGGACGAACCATAACCACAACAGTCTATGACCTAGATACAGGATCTTGGACATATGCCCTTATCCCCTATTCCCTGCCTAAAATCTGCGGGTCTGTGTGTGTTAAGGGAAGGGGAATGGTTAAGAATGCCTTCCATCAAACCAAAAAACAGTGGAAACAAATAAAGTGAGATCCCAACATTTTTGGGAAATGATTAAAGGTGGATGGTTCCAATAAGAGCATATAACTCTTTTTCCTTTCATTTTCTCTGTGTTCTATAAACTAGGTGGCCATACCATAAAAAATATTATTAATAGCTAACATTTATATAAACACTTACTATGTACCAGGCACTGTGCTAAGTGCTTTACATTACTATCTCATTTTATTCTCACAACAACCCTGAGAGGTAGGTGCTGTTATTATCCCATTTTACAGTGGAAGAAATTGAGACAATCAGAGGTTAAGTGACATACCCAGGGTCACATAGCTATTAAGTGTCTGAGGCAAGATTTGAACCCAGAAATTCCTAACTCCAGGTCCAGTGCTGTATCCCCTGTATTGCCTAGCTATCCTAGTATGAGGAGTTCCTATGTCCTGTGAATGATAAGTGGTTATTGACTGAGAGAGAATAGTACATATCTGGATGATGGACTCTAGAATTATGGATTCCAAATTCTGATATTTTGAGTTGTATTCCAAAACATCTCCTTGGTAATTTCCAATCCCAGTCGCCACTACTTTTTTCTCCCTAGGGTCACAACTTGCTAAAGGTCTTTATTGCTGAATTCAGTGGTCCGTCCTAAGTGTTCATCCTTCTTGACCTTTTTGCAGTGCTTAATCTTGATGACCTCCCCCGCTCCTGTGGGGGTTTTTGTGATACTGCTCTGCCATAGTTTTCTTCCTACCTGTCAGACCAATTCTTTTCAAGTTCTTCTGTAGGATCGTCATAGGTGTGCTGAACTCTGTCCTGGGCCTTTTCCTCTTCTCTCACTAGGTTTTCTTAGGTTCAAATATAATCTCTATGCAGATGTTGCCAATAGCCAGTCTTTGTCTCTTTCCTGAGCTCCAGTCCCACATCTCCAACAGAATGATAACGTCTCCTCCTATATATTCCGTAAGATCTCAAACTCAACATGTCCAGACCAAGACTCATTATCTTTCTCCCCAAACATACCCTTCTCTATTACTGTTGCAGGGACTACTGTCCTTGTCATCATTCAGGTTTTTCCACTTTGGTACTATCAATGCCTCGTATTCATGCACCCCATTTATCTAATAATCACTTGTGAAATCTTGCCATATCTACCTTCACAATAACTTGCCTATTCCACTTCTCCCTTCTCACCACTCGCATGGTAACTATCCAATTTCAGGCCCTCCTCACCTTCTGCCTGCATTATTTTAATAGCCTCACTCCATTTCCTATCTCTGTGCCTTTGCACTGGTTGTGCCCCATTCCCGGAATGCTTTCTCTCTTGAAATCCCTGGTTTCCTTCAAGACTCAGTCCAAGCGTCCCTCTTCTGTGTGAGGCCTTTCCTGTGTGTTGCTTCCCTTCCACTGAAGCAGCAAGTCTCTTCCTTTCCAAGTTACTTTGTATCTGCTTTGTATGTGTAGCCCCCAAATTGGACCACTGTCTTCTGGAAGTCTTTTGAACCATCTTGGTTGGCAGTACTCTATGGAAAGGGGTACAGGGACAAATAACAAAAGCAGGAGCAGTGATAGCCAACCTTCCAAGTTTCATTTACCAGCCCTGGTGTGTTTTAGCCACTTTTACAGCTGAGAAAACTGTAATTCCCAGGAGACCACAGTCCAAACTAGGGCTACGTAGGTATTTTTTACATCTCTACATTTGTTTTTAGTCTGTAGCTACTTAAAGTACATGTTGTATCCTCTCTTGGAATGTAAGCTTCTTGAGGGAAGGGACCATTTTTATTTTGACTTTGGGCAAGGGTGGAAGTGCTTAAAACTGAAGTAGTCACTTTGATTAGAAAGTAAATCACTTTGATTGATTTGGTTCTGATTGTCTGATTTGATCTAAAAGTGTTATTAACTAGTCAAACCACTAGAGCTAAATAGGGTGCTTCAATCTTACCCTTACATTTGTATACCCTAGGATCCAACAGTATGCTTGGTATGTAGTAGCCACTTAATAAATGCTTGATTCGGCTGAGTGTATAATCTATGCTACTAGGGAGGCAAAGGCTTGTGGATCTCTTGAGCTCTGAAGTTCTGTGATACAGTAAGCTAAGCCCATCAGATGTCCACATTAAGCACAGCACCAATATGGTGATTCCCCTAGGAGTGGAAGGAGTGAGCACTAGGTTGCCTAAGGAGGACCAAACTGGCCCAGGTCAGAAACAGAGCAGGGCAAAGCTCCTGGGAGCTTTATATGTGATCAATGGTGGGGTCAACCCATGAGTGATTCTTGTGCTTCTACTTTTAGTGAGCTAGGAAGACCCAATCTCAAACAAACAAATACATTAAATAAGTGCTTGACTGAAGATTTTTTTTTGGTGCATTTTGCACAGTACCTAACTTTTGTAGGCATTTAATACAACTAACAAAAAGTAGTTGTAGTTAATAAATATATGTATAGGCAGCCAGATGGTACAGTGGATAGTGTGCCAGCCCTGGAGTCAGGAAGACTCATCTTTTCGAGTTCAAATCTGACCTCAGACACTTACTAGCTGTATGACTCTGGGCAAGTCACTTACCCTTGTTTGCCTCAGTTTCCTCATCTGTAAAATGAACTGGAGAAGGAAATGGCAAACTTTGCCAGAAAAACCCCCAAATGGGGTCATGAAGAGTCAGACATGACAGAAAAGACTGAACAACAACAACAACAACAAAATGTGGCCCAGAGAGGGTGATAATTGTCTATTATCACCTAAATAGTATTTGTCAGAGGCAAGATTTAAACTCTGGTCACTTCTAACTCTTCAGACCAATATACCCTTTCCATTCTACCATGATGCCACACCACGAATAACCACTGGGTGCTTAAGACCATGCTCTTAGGGAAGGTAATGAAGATGATACAAAAACAGAAGATCTATGCTCACCCTCTCAGCAACACATTTGAGAGATGTGAATGGGTAGATTCAGAGCTGTAATTAGCCCTAGTGCCTAGGGCACATTCATTTCAGGGGAAGCAGGGTAGTAACCCTGTGATCAAGAGGTTATCATCTGAAAATGGAAAGAGGAGAAAACTGACCCTATAAATCTTCCAAACTAAATTCTACGGAGAATAAGGGGCATGATACCACAAGAAGGCTGTCAATAGTGATGACCAGTAATTCCTAAAAGACAATATCCATGGCAAAAGTCAGCGATAAAACCTGTGGCTTCAGATGTTCATGTACCAATGTACCAAAGAGTGGGTAATAAATAAGTAGTAAGTCATGCCAGACTAACTGTATTTCCTTTTGTTAGCAATGACACTAGACTAGTATATCAGGAAGATGCTGTAGTCATGGCATAACAGAGAGGAATCCCATGGGAACATGTGCTCTGGCTGTGGAGGGATGGAGGGATGGATGGATGGTTGAAGGGATAGAGAGATGGATAGACAGAAGCATTGGCTGAATGTAAATAGCTTACTTTGCTAAAATGATGAAGCAGCTGCAAACTAGTCCTGAGTCCCTGTGATTTAGGCAAGGGGAGGAGGCAAGGAGGAGAATTTTCCAAGGGAGAGTGCAAGACAGTGGTGTCAAAGAAGCAACATGCTCCCATAGAGAGAGGGGCAGGGCCTTTCTCCTCTCCCTTTATAGCTTTCTGAGAGGGTGGGTCTTCCTTTCCCAATCACCAATCATCCCCAATCATAGGGGCCCAGAGGACTAATCACAAGATTCTGAGTCATCCCTTGACCCTCAAGCAAGAGGTCAAACACAGGTATCTAGCTCTGTAGAGCCAGAGAGTATGTGCTCTATGCCTCTTATGAGTAATGCCAGACTTTCAAAGCCAAGATGGTAAAATAAAGCAGGAAAATGCCTAAGCTCTCCCAAATTCTTCTCTAAATAACTTTAAAATGATGCCTCAAAATAAATTATGAAGCAACAGAACCAACAAAAAAGGACAGAATGAAACTGTTTTCCAGTCCAAGGCAATTTAGAAGATCAAGGGGAAAGGTCTGTCTCACTGAGGTGAGAGTGGAGCACAGTCCAACCCAGGGAGTCCCAGACAAGCCAGCAGCGAGGCTCTGCACCCCTGAGCCCTGGGGCAAGCCAGCAACAGGCCCCTGCCTTAGCAAACCAGCGCAGGCCTTGGGGACAACTGAATTGTCGGCGGCAGCTTCCAGAGTTCAGCCTGTAGTAAGGGGACTGGACAATTGGTCAGAAGGAGATTACAAGGGACACTTTTCTGGCACAGGATGCAGGACTCTGTTGCACTGCCCAACTTGGGATCTGGTTCACAGGCCTGGGTCACAGTCTTAGGGTGAGGAGGAGCACTGGCATACTATGTGTGGCCACAGGGGAGTGCGGATTTTGGTCATAGGTCTAGATCAGAAAAGAGAGCATGTGATTGCTCACAGACCAGAGCACAGGTCAGGAGAGCAGTAACCACACCCTTTCCTTAGATCATACCACTTTGGAATTACTGATAACTTACAAACCCCCAGAATTAGCTCTGAAAATAGCAACATGGAAAACCTGAAGGTTAGGACAGTGCCCCTTCCACTCCAGGAGCCCAATTTCAAAATAAAATTAAAAGTCAAGAAATAGATTGGAAAATGAGCAAAAAACAAAGAAACAAAAAAGAACCTGACAGAAGAGGATACCAATATCAAAACAGCTATACATGAAGCCTCAAAGGAAAAAATGAATTATGGTCAGGCCAAAGAGAACTCCTGGAAGAGCTCAAAAAGAATTTTTTTCCCTTTGTTTTTAAATTTATTTTAAACTTAAATACAAAATAAGAAAAGAAAAACATTGTCATGTACACTGCAGAACATGAGATTAAATATAAAGGATATAAAAAAGATACAAAGATATATAAAAGATATATAAAAAAGATATAAAAATATAAAAAGAAGATTAAATATAAAGCAATACATTTCAAGAAAACCTATAATGAATACTACTCATTATTTTCAAAGCTGCTCATCTTTTCTTTGCTTCCTTGTATGTTTTCTTTGTCCTCTACTTTGCACTTTTAACTTTATTTTTTCCCCTTCCTTCCCACCCATCCCCAAAATGGTTACAATTAAGCTTGGATACATGCATACACACACACACACACACACACACACACACACATATACATATACATAGATATCCATAAACATACACACACATAGACATTTACACTCAAGCACATATACATAAGACCATATTATGCTTATTTCCACTTGTCATCTGTTTCTCTGAAGGTAGATAATATCTTCTTTCATAAGTCCAAATCTTTCCATATTTTTCTAAATCCAACAGCTCATCATTTCCTACACCACAACAATATTCCAACCCAATCACATTCTGTTTGGGAGATTGTCTATAAGAGTTTTACCCCCAATTTTCTGCATTCCCTCTATTCTTGGCTACACAGGTTTTTTTTTAATACAGGAAATTTTAAATTAAAAATAATCAAAATTATCCATTTTACACTTCAACATTGCTCTTACTTTATAATATGGTTTAAGACAAGGGTGGAGAACCTGCAGCCTTGAGGCCACATGTGGCCCTCTAGGTCCTCAAGTGCAGCCCTTTGACTGAATTCAAACTTCACTGAACAAATCCCCTTAATTAAAGGATTTGTTCTGTAAAACTTGGACTCAATCAAAAGGCCACACCCGAGGACCCAGAGGGATACATGTGGCCTTGAGGCTGCAGGTTCCTCACTCTTGGTTTAAGGTCTGATACTACTGAATCTAGTTGGTTCATGTCTTTTTCCCTGTCCTCCTTCCTATTTTCCTCACTAACCTTCTCACCCTATTCCTATCTCTCCTCACTCCAATACCTTTCTTCTACCCACTGCTTTGCTCTCCTATTCCTTAACCTACCCCCTCAAGAATCCCTCCCTTATCCTCTCCTTCCACCCTATCCCCTTACCCTCTTATTTCTTTCTGAATTTAGAATATTTTATACCCTTTTAAATATATATGTTGTTCCCTCTTTATACCATTCCAGTTAACCTACACATTCTTCTATACTCCCTCTTATCCCATTCCCTATTCTTCCCTTATCCTCACCCCCCTCCCTATCCCCTTGCCCTCTTATTTCTTTCTGAATTTAGAAGACTTTTATACCCTTTGAGATATATATGTATTGTTCCCTGTCTAACCCATTCCCCCATCTAATTCCTGTGTCAGTTCTTCCTTTCACATCTCATTCGTATGAGATAATTACTCTTTTTACCTATTCCTACATCATTTTGCTTTTTAGAATCACACCATACTCAGCTATATCCCACTCTTTCCTTCAAACTATGCAATTACTAATGACAGTCTTAGACATACAATTTACATTTCCAAGTATAAAAAGTAAACAATTTGTCCTTTTTGAGTCCCTTGTAATTAGTCTTTGATATTTATCTTATATTTCTCTTGGATCTTGTTTGTCAAATTTTCTATTTAGTTCTGGTCTTTCTGCAATAAAATTTTGAAAGCCTGTCAACTCATTAAACATCCATTTTTTTTCATTCAGTATTGTACTTAACTTTGCTGGGTATGATATTTTTGTCCATAACCCCAGTTCTTTTGCTCTTCGATATGTGGTATTCCAAGACCTGCAATCTTTTAGTGTAGCTACTGCTAGGTCTAATGAAATTCTAACTGTGGCTCTGCCATATTTAAATTGTTTTTTTCTAGTTGCACATAGTATCTTCTCCTTAACCTGGGGGTTTCAGAATTTGGCTATGATATTCCTGTAGGTTTTCCTCCAAGGATCTCTTTCAGGGGGTTATTGGTGGATTTTTTCTATTTCTACTTTCCCCTCTTGTTCTAACACTTCAGAAAAATTTTCTATAATTATTTCTTGTATTATTATATCAAGATTCTTTTTTTGATCATAGCTTTCAGGTAGTCCAATTATTCTTATGTTTTCTGTTCTTGATCTGTTCTCCAGGTCAGTTGTTTTTCTTATAATCTGTTTCACATTCTCTTCTATTTTTTCATTCTTTATATTTTGTTCTATTATTTCTTGATCTTGCTGTCTTCTTCTTGCCATGTTCTAATTTTCAAGTAGTCATTTTCTTCCTTAAGATTTTGGATCTTCTTTTCCAGTTGGTTGACTTTCTTTTCATAATCTTGTTTTTCTTGGATTATTCTTACTTTTTTGGGGGGGGGGCTTGGCAAAGGGGTTAAATGACTTGCCCAGGGTCACACAGCTAGTAAGTATCAAGTGTCTAAGGTCAGATTTGAACTCAGGTCCTCCTGACTTCAGAGCTGGTGCTCTATCCACTGTGCCACCTAGCTGCCCACCCTGGGATCTTTCTTTGGATCTTTTCCAGTTGTCCCAGGAGGACCACTGTTCTACTCCTCTACATTCACCCTGAGGTGCTATTTTGTCTTGTCGGTAGAGGAAATATGGAGAGCTTGGAATTTTCTGACCTACTCCATCATCTTCCCAGAATCCTCTCTCAAAAAGGATTTTAAAAAATCAAATAAGAGAGGTAGAAGAAAAATTAGGAAATGAGAGTGATGTAAGAGAGTCATGAAAAAAGAGTCAATAGCTTCAAAAAGGTAGCGTAAAAAATTGAAAAAGATGTATAAAAATTAACTTAAGAAAACAACTCCTTAAAAAGTAGATTTGGCCAAATGGAAAATGATGTACAAAAACTCACTGAAGAAAAAAATTCCTTAGAAAATTAGAAGAATAATTCCTGGATTTGAGGGGGAAATCTGGACCAAATCTGTCATGCTGTACTTCAGGGACATGATACAGAGATGTGAACTCCTTGTGGGCAGGGATTGGCTTTTGTCTCTTTTTGTATCCCCATCAATTAGCATGGTACCTTGGCATAATAGGCACTTAATAAGTGTTTATGGAATATATGAATTGACTAAATGATAGTGGATTCAGTACTTGAATGACTTGACTCAAGAATTCAAGTCAGAGGGCCAAGATGGCAGAGAAAAAGCAAGGACTCACCTGAACTCTCCCCCAAATGCCTCCAAATGCCTTTAAATAATACCTCAAAACAAATTCTAGAGCAGCAGCTCTATCCTCAAAAGGATAGAGTGAAACAATTTTCCAGTCCCAAACAACCTAGAAGGTTGGCAGGAATGGTCTGGTGCACCAGGGTGAGAGCAGAATACAGGCTGCACCAGCATAGACCTAGTCCCAGCAAACCAAGAACAGGCTTTGGGGAGGACTGAATTAGCAATGGCAGTGGCAGTTTCCAGAGCTCTCAGCCCACAGATGGTAAGGGGGTCAGACAACTGGTCAGAAGGAGTTTACAGGGGTCCCTTTCTTGGAACTGGAGACAGGACTTGCCCATACTTGGATCTGGTTTGCAGTCCTGGCTCTCAGTCCCAGAGCAAGGAGGAGCGCTAATACACCACAGCTTGTAGTCACAAGAAAGGAGGGACAGTTCTAGGGTGGAAAAGAATGTTTGTGGTTGCTAATAGATCATTGCATGGTACAGAATAGTAGTAAACACACCTCTCCCTTTATTATATCACCTTGGAAGAACCAAAAACTTACAGATCCCCAGAATTACCTCTGAAAATAGTTGCACACAAAACCTGAAGCTTGGGATGGTACCCCCTCTGCTCCAGAAACACAGCCCCACTTTAGGATAGAGCTGAAAGTCAATAAATAAGCTGGAAAATGAGCAAACAGCAGACAAAGATCCTGGCTATGAAAGTTACTGTGGTGACAGAATAGATCAAAGCATAAACTCAGAAAAAGACAACAAAGTCAAAACTCCTACATCCAAAGCCTCAAAGAAAAATATGAATTGGCCCAGGCCATGGAAGAGGTCAGAAAGGATTTTTAAAATCAGGAAAGAGAGGTAGAGGAAAAATTGGGTAAAGAAGTAAAGGTGATGTAAGAAAATCATGAAAAAAGAGTGAACAGCTTGGTAAAGGAGGTACAAAAAAAATACTGAAGAAAACAACACCTCAAAAAACAGAACTGGCCAAATGGTAAAGGAGGCACGAAAATGCACTGAAGAACAGAACTCCTTAAAAATAAGATTGGCCAGGGCAGCTAGGTGGTGCAGTGGATAGAGCACTGGTCCTAAAGTCAGGAGAACCTGAGTTCAAATCCAGCCTCAGACCAAACACTTGATACTTACTAGCTGTGTGACCTTGGGCAAGACACTTAACCCCAATTGCCTAAAAAATTTTTAAAAAATAAAGGCAAATATTTAGGGGGCAGCTAGGTGGCACAATGGATAGAGCAATGGCCCTGAATTCAGGAGGACCTGAGTTCAAATCCAGCCTCAGACACATAACACTTACTAACTGTGTGACCCTGGGCAAGTCACTTAACCCCATTGCCTAGCCAAAAAAAAAGATTCGCCAAATGGACAAGAAGGTACAAAAACTCACTGAAGAAAATAATTCCTTAAAAATTAGAATTGGGCAAGTGGAAGCTGATGACTCAATGAGACATCAAGAAACAATAAAACAAAATCAAAAGACTGAAAAAATAGAAGAAAATGTGAAATATCTCATTGGAAAAACAACTGACTTGGAAAATAAATCCAGGAGATATAGTTTAGGAATTATTGAATTATCTGAAAGCCATGATCAAAAATCAGCCTAGACATAACCTTTTGAGAAATTATCAAGGAAAATTGCTTTGATATTCTAGAGCCAGAGAATAAAATAGAAATTAAAAGAATCCACACATCACCTCCTGAAAGAGATCCCAAAATGAAAACCCCCAGGAATATTATAGCCAAGTTCCAGAGCTGTCAGGTCAAGGAGAAAATATTGCAAGAAGCCAAAAAGATGCAATTCAAGTATCATGGAGCCACAATCAGGGTAACACAAGAGTTAGAAATTTCTACATTAAAGGACTGAAAGGTTTGGAATATGGTATTGCAGAGGGCAAAAGAGCTAGGATTACAACCAAGAATCACCTACCCAGCAAAACTGAGTATAATCATTGGCAGCTGGGGTGGGGAATGAATATTTAGTGAAATAGAGGACTTTCAAGCATTCTTGATGAAAACACTGGAGTTGAATAGGAAATTTGACTTTCAAATATAAGACTCAAAAAAAGAATAAAAAGGTAAACAGAAAAGAGAAATCATAAGGGATACAATAAAATTAAACTGTTTACATTTCTACATGGGAAAATGATACTTCTAACTCCTAAAAACTTTCTCATTATTAGGACAGTTAGAAAGAGTATACACAGACAGAGGGCATGGGTGTGAATTGAATATGATAAGGTTATCTTATTATAGTATTGTTATGTGATAAGATACCTTAAAAATGAAATTAAGGGGTGAGAAAGAAGGATGAACTGGGAGAAGGGGAAAGAGAGGTAGCATGAAGTAAATTATCTGACATAAAAAAGGCACGAAAGAACTTCTTCCATGGTGGGGAAGTTGGGGGAAGTGTGGGTGGAGTGAGTGAACTTTACTTTTCTCAGAATTGGCTCAAAGAAAGAATAACACACACTTGGTTGGGAGTAGAAATCTATCCTACCACACAGGAAAGTAGGAGGGGTAAGGGATTGGAAAAGTCTTGGGGGAGGAGAGGGGCTGATAGGAGAAAGGGCAAATTGGGGGAGGTAAAAGTCAGAAACAAAACATTTTTGAGAATGGACAGGGTGAAAGGGAAGAGAGAATAGGATAAATGGTGGGGGGGGGAATACCTAGTAATTACTGTGAAAAAAATTTACAGCAAGTTTCTCTGATTAAGACTTCATTTCTCAAATACATACAAAACTGAGTCAAATTTATAGAAATAAAAGCCGTTTTTCAATGATAAGTAGTCAAAAGATATGAACAAGCAGTTTTCAGACAAAGTAATCAAATATGTCTATAGTCATACACAAAAAAAGTCATAAAACACTATTGATTAGAGAAATGCAAATTAAAACAACCCTGAGATACTACCCAACACTTATCAGATTGGCTAATATAACAGAAAAGGAAAATGACAAATGTTGGAGGGGATTTGGGAAAATTAAAATCCTAATTCACTGTGTGTGAAGTTGCATTCTGATTGAACCATTCTGGAAAGCAATTTGGAATTATGCCCAAATACTTGTAAAACTTGCATACCCTTTGACCAAACAATACCACTATTAGGTCTGTGTGCCAAAGAGATTGAAAACAAAAAGGAAAAGGGAGGCATAACTAGAGAGCAGTTGTTGTGGAAAAAGGAATGAAAAATGCTAGTGGCTGTACATATGTACAAAAATATTTATAGCAGCTCTTTTAGTGGTGGCAAAGAATTGGAAATTGAGGGGAGCTCCATCAATTGGGGAATGTCTGAATAAGTGGTATGTGATTGTGATGGAATTCTATTGTGCTATAAGAATGATAAGCAGGGTGGCAGCTAGGTGGTGCAGTGGATAGAGCACTGGCCCTGAAGTCAGGAGGACCTGAGTTCAAATCCGGTCTCAGACCAAACACTTGACACTTACTAGCTGTGTGACCCTGGGCAAGTCACTTAACCCCAATTGACTAAAAAAAAAATAAAAAATAAAAAGAATGATAAGCAGGATGCTGTCAGAAAAAGCTGGAAAGCCTTACATGAACTGATGCAAAGCAAAATGAGCAGAACCAAGAGAGCATTGTACAAAGTACAAGAGGCAGAGAATGGCCTCTTTACCTAGCCAAAAAAACAAACAAACAATCAAAAAAAAACCCCTCAGTCCAGGATGGGAAGACCCTCAGGGTTTTTGGCCAAAACAGAAACACTGCTATTTTTATTCACTCTGGGCCAATCAGGGCCCAAAAAATGACCAAGTGGGCTTGGCCAGGGACCCATTGTTAACCAATCAATGAGAGCCTGAATAATTTAGGTTTAAGGATAGGGTATCACACCATTACCTGTAGTGATCTGCCCAAAGGAATGTAAATTTTGATTGCTGAATTCAATGATCCTAGTCAATTCTGAAGAATTTAGGATGAAAGGAACTGTCCATCCTCAGAGAAAGAACTAGTAAAACCTGAATGCAGATCAAAGATACTTTTTTAAAATTTCTTTATTTTTCTTGTGTTTTTTTTTCTCTGTTTTCTTTCACAGCATGACTTACATGGAAATGTATTTTGCATGACAACACATGTATAACCTATGTAAAATTGTTTGCCTTCTCAATGGAGAGGAGAAGGAAGGAGAGAATTTGGAACTCAAAATTTGAAAAAATATTATGTTAAAATTTTTTTACATGTAATTGGGGGAAATAAAATATTAATTAAAAAAAAAGAATCCATGTCACCCTAGAAGGATGATATGACTTTGGCCCTGAGCTATTTAGCAATTTTATTAGTCACTTGAAGGAGGACATAGGTAGGGCATGCATGGTCAAATTTGAATGAAGGATCCACTATACTGGTTAATAATGTCAAGAAACAAAGGAGTTTGATGACCTAAAACAATGGGCTGTATCCTGTAAAATGTAAGCTTTTTGAGGGCAGAAGTATTTAATTCTTGTATTTGTACTTCTAGAACCTATCTAGCCAATAGCAGACACCTAATAAATAACTTGTTGAACTGAATTGAATCTATTATGACTCCTGGTGGGGATAAATGTTGTTCAGTTATTTCAGTCATGTCCAACTCTCTGTGACCCCATTTGGGGTTTCCTTGACAAAGATATTGGAGTGGTTTGCATTTTCTTCTCTAGCTTATTTTACAGATGAGGAACTGAGGCAAACAGAATTAAGTGACTGGTCACACAGGGTTATCCCTGTCTTACATTTGCGTTAAAAAAATCGACTTCACAAGTACAGAGAAGGGAGGCATAGCTAGATAGCAGTTGTGAAAAAAGAATAAAAAATGCTAGTGACTGTGAGGCTTACTATGAGTCAATGGTGAGTGTTGATGTGGCAGCTAAAAAACGGCTAATGCAATCCTAATATGGCCAGGCAATGTCCTGGATGAAGGAGGTACCCTGCCCTGGTCTGACAACCTCTGGAATATTGTGTTCAGTTCTGGTCATCTCATTAGGACCTTAATAAGCTGAATTGCTTTCAGAGGAGGGCGGTTAGGATAGTGAAGATACTGAAGATCTTGTCATACAAGAGCCTTCTCCTAGGGAGGGGAAAATTCAGAAGGGACATCATATCAGTCTTCAAGCATTTGAAACTTTCTGTTTTCCTCAGTTTACTCAGCCGTAAAATGAACTGGAGAGGGAAATGGCAAACCACTCAGCATCTTTGCTAAAAAATCCCAGATGGGGTCACAAAGAGTCAGACAGGACTGAATAACAACTAAACAACAACAAATGGAAGAGAAATTAAGCATATTTTCCTTGGCTTCTAAGGGCAGAAATAGAAATAATGGGAGAAAACTACAGAGAGAAAGACTTTGGCTCAATGCAAGGAAAGACTTTTGAACAATTGGAGTTATCCAAAATCTAAATGGAGGTAGTGGATTCCCCAGAAATATGTAAGTAGAAGCTAAATGAACTATGACTTGCACAGTACATACTTAATACATATTTTGTTGAATTTGTCAAACATTGGAAAGGGTAATCCTGTTTGGGAATTATTTGGAGCAAAAGATTTTTTATGCTTTTCCAACTTAGAAATTTCTTTGATTTCTAGGTTGAGAGTTGTAATTTAAGAGATTAAATAAATAATATTTGTACTAGTCAGTCTGAGATTAAACCATGCTTAGTAATCTGAAGAAAACTTCAGTTTATGTGAAATGCTCCTAACTGGGAGCTAAGTCAGAAAGTAATGAGTCATGAAATGTTTGCAAATTCATCAGTTGGACAGGCAGTGTCAGGGTCTGAGCACCAGAAAGATACTGTGCGAAAGAGGTGAAGAAATAGTTAGCAAGTTGTCAGTTTGCTTTAGCCATATGATTTAATAAGATAGGAAAAGAAATTTGGTTGAGTGGAAATCATTTAGGGGAAATTCCTTAGCAAAGATAGGGCCATTAGTATCTCTCTGCTACATATTATTTAGACTGAAAATAAATTCCTTTCTTTAAAAAGGCCAACTTAGCCTTTTAATAAAATCCCTATTACTATATTTTCATCAATCAATTTCTAACTAGATATTTTATATCCTAAAGGTAGGACATAATTGAATTTGCTTTATACATTTTCTGGAGTCTTAGAATACCTACCAGAATTTAATTTTAGGAAAATAAAGAAAGTCAGTCTGCCTTCAAACATTTTCCTCATTGTGCCTGAAGCCCCAAATTCCTCTCACTATGTTCTATGATGGGTTTAGTGGAGAGAAGGGTGGTTGGGGCTGAGTTAGTAAATATTTAAAACCTGCTATGTGCTAAACAGTGTGCTGAGTGCTGGGGCTGCAGAGACAAAAAGGTAGTTCCTATCTTCAAGGAGTTTATATTCCATAGGGGAGACAATGTGGAGATTAAAATTGTCCAATCTATTATAAAAGAGATTGAGGCAGAGCTCTGAGCCAATGGCACTTTATTAAAGGGTCCATAATGAAGTGGATCTCAGATCTTCTTCATGATCTGAGATGCCTCCTTCTTCCAGAACCTTGTATTTATAGAGTTTGATACCCAAATATGCAAAAGAGGAATGGTAAAATACAGAATCCCATTGGTTGACATATGACATGTAAGCTAAAATAAGCAAAAGTGATATATCAACAAGGTCACAAGTTGGATGAATCAAGGAATATCTCCTCTGACTAGGTGGTTATAAGACAAATGGGCTCCTTCTTAGGTTAGTCAGGAGGAGATGGTACAAGCTACACATACGCTCCAAGAATATGGAGGAGAGGGGTAGGGGGGGACAGAAAGACTTTCCGTACCATGCCACCACCCATGCTTGGGTTGGTCATGGCATTTAAGCAAAACAGGGTGGAGATATCTTTGTCAGCATTCTTGTGGTTGCACAAGTGAGTTCCATAGCTGTTCAACAAGTAATGAACACTACGTTCAAGTTTGAGGCTTATTATATGGCCCTTCTATTAGAATCTATATTCCTTTGTGACATACAATGTGTGGATTAATACATTGTTTCTTCTTATACTTATTATTAGGTGACTGACTAGATATGTATTACTAGATGAATGTATTAAAATAATTACTAATAATAACTAAGGGGTAACAATCACTACCTCTTATAAAATTGTAATGAACTAATATTGATTAGAGTTTGAGTAGGAGTCCTCAATGAATCATTTCTCTCAACAACATGTAGAACGAGTATAGCTAGGTGCCCTATGACAGAAAGAGATTGCCTGTTGGTAAGACATAGACTAGATCTCCTGAGTTGAACAGAGACATAGTTCCTGTGGGCAAGACTGAAACTAGGTATATTATAGCAGAAGGGCATAAATGATCAATTAATTTAATAAGACTACAATAGAGGGGAATAATAAAATCTGAGGAAGCCAATGAAGTTAGGCTGGAATGAATGTAAGATGACTTATGTAGACCAGAAGTAAAGTGGTTCCTATTTGACATTGACCTGCACCCGATTCAATCAAATTTTGAAAGCTGATAGATATAGTACATAGGATGTGATGTGAGTACAAAACTGTCCAGGGCTCCTTGGCCTGGAAAGACTCATCCTTCCCTTTCTCTCAAGCATTTTCTCATGTATGGGCTCAAGAAGCCCAGCAAAGGGAGTCACATTGATGGTTCAGATTTAAAGACAAAAGTCAATAGGGAGTCTATTGAAACTATAGACAATAGACCAAGAGAACAGAGAACAGAGGTCACAATAGTATGTTGCAAAATTACCAGCAGCACGGTATGGAGGAACCAGTTCATCTTCTGTTATGACTGAGTCCTGGATAGACACATGAGGATGAATGTACACAAAAGAAGAAGGCAAAATTAGTTTTCAAATAGCTGACTTCCAAAGAACAAGCATCAAGAAACAAATATGGGGCTAGAGATGCAGGTCATCCCAGACCCTGAAAACAGGAAAAAAGACCTTGTATCAATTAGATCACCACAATTTGATAAAAGAACATTACTATCCAAATAAAATCAGAGAAGTAGAATAATCTTTTATTGTAAACATATTCAATGGCCACAGATATGCCAAGTTCATTCAAGAGGATAACGGCCATTTGTTTCAGAGGAAATTACACAAGGAATCAGTGTGGAGAAACAAGTGATGCCATGAAGCCCTGATTTTGTTACAAAGAACTTAAGACAATAACGTTTTACTGAAGAATTGTGGTGTTCAGACAGTATTGGAGAGATGTAATAACCAACTGGAAAAGTTTGAATGTGAGATATCTCATCTGGAGACTGGAAAGTGAGGTAAAGTCCTATTTTTATAAGAAATCAAGATATCCATTTTAAAAATATAAATAAAGCTTATGCTCTGTGAAGGGAGGACTTTCCCAAATTACACTCACACTGAAGAAGAGCTGGGTGCCCCAAAGCCAGACCACATCTTCCCCTCAGGGGTCTAGTGATCGCCTGAGGGATTGGGAGTGTTTTTCAAATGCTATCAGCATGAGCTCCTATTCTGGTGTGTTCTCCCTAATATCAATCACCAATGATTAGCATCACAGTTTCATTTTAACCAATTAACACAAATTGTCACAAAGAGATATTTACTGAGAATATATGCAAGAATAAAAGTACAAACATTTCCTTCTAACAGTCTATAACATATTCTCCCACAAGTATGTATAATCCAGGAGAAAGGAGCCCAACCTTAGAGCAGTTGTTACAAAGCAATTGCCTCATCAAATTCTCTTCCAAAGGAGACATAGCTGATGGACAGAATGACTTTCTTGCTTGTAGGACTCATCATTCTTGGCTGTGGAATAAATACATGGCCAGGATGGGTCCCAGTCACTGCTTTGTGCTGTGCTGGCAGACTGGGGTTGGCTTTCTTACAATTCCTTCGCACATGGTAGACTGTTAATATTTGCTAGTTTTGAAGTCTAGTTATGAGAATCTTACCTTATAAGCAAGTCTGTTTTCATTTTAAAAATCTTTATTTTTGATATTTTAATTGATTCTAAACAATATCAGTCAATCAAAACAAATGTTCAAATAAACAAAGATTGTGTATTAAACTATAATCTCTATTTATAGTTTATTATGAAATATACATATTAAATTTATCAAGGGTAATAATAAAAACATTTTGTTTGTTTCCACATCTTATTCTGAATTCCATTTCTTATGTGCGTATTTTTGGATATTTGTTGCTGTTGTTATTTTTGGTGGGGGGAAGGGCTAGGCAATGGGTTTGAGTGACTTGTCCAGGGTCACACAGCTAGTAAGTGTCAAATGTCTGAGCCTGGATTTGAACTCAGGTCCTCCTGACTCCAGGGCCTGTGCTTTATCATCTGCACCACCTAGCTGCCCTTGTTGTTGCTATTATTATTATTATTATTATCATTATAGTATATGTATATTGACCTGATTCTACTTACTTTACATCACTTCACAGCTTTCCTTTATTTCTTTGAATTCTTATTTATTCTTTTTTGGCACATTAATATTTTATCATATTCATGTGACGCACAAGGTCCCAGATGTTTGACGCATGGGCTCTCTGTAGCCCGTAATTTGTTATTGCAAATATAAACTGGAGCTCAAAGCCAATTTGCATGGATCTCTTCTTATTGGTGAAGATTGATTACTTAATGCTTCATGCCTGAGTGAGGGGCAGAATTGGAAAGAGCTTTGAGAGAAAAAAGAGACCGTGTTCTTCTGGCTTCCAGCTTTAAGAGAGAGGACACATGGTTCCAGACCGTCTTCAGGTTGTTGATAAAGAGAAGTGTGTTACCTATGGAATAGGAATTCCAGAGGGCACAGTGGAAGGGCTAGATAGTATTTGACCAGATATTCATCAATGAGTGGAGGATGTCACTCTCCTTCCCAAAGGAGACGAGATTTTGGGCTGAAGACAAGTGTAGTATGAGGTATCAGGCACGTGGTCAGATGCTCAGACAGGAGGTCTCACATCACTATTCCTCCTCCCTCTTAAGGTTGGAGATCAGGCAGGAAGGAGGGCCCCAGGTGGTAGAAGTAGAAATTCATCTTCCTCTTCTCTCAAGGGACAGGTTATAGCCAGAGATGGAAGGCCTGACATCAAAGGGAAGATTGTCTTCCTTTTTGCAGCTGAGGTTCTCCACATCTCAGTTGGAAGATTGGACTGGCAGCAGGAGGTAAAAGTTGCCTTGTGCTGACACAGACAGAAGTCATTGCTTTGTGGCAGATAGAAGATGCTCAGCTCAGTCCCTTCTCACCTTCCCTCAGGGGACACATTATGTCCAGTAGGAGATGAAAGACACAAGACACACGATCAGAGGAATTTTCATCTCCTCTTCTCACCTGAGGAAGCTGGAGATGTGCAATAATATTACATTGTATTTATATATTACAGTTTTTAATGTAATTCTCCAATCATTGAGCACTCTATTTAGTCCTTACAAGTGGCTGCCCACTGTCGGGGAAAAGTGAGGGCTCTGCAATCACATGAAGGGAGTAAACTTTCATCTCCTGAGAATAAAACTTCCATTCAACAATTCAAGAACATTTATTTAGGGTTCACTATGTGCATGGAACTGTACTAGGCACCGGAGAGACAAAGACAAAGCAAGAAAAAGCCATTTTTTGCTGTCAAATAGCTTACATTCTTGTGGGTGGGGGGCAGAATGTGTTCATGGATAAGTTAATACAAGGCAGTTGGTGACACAGTAGAGAAAGCAGTGGGCCTGTAGTTAGGAGACCTGAGTTAAAATCTGGCCTTAGATACTTACTAGCTGTGTAACCCTGGGTAAGTCAATTAACCTCTGTTTACCTCAATTTCCTCATCTGTAAAATGAGAATAATAGTACCTGCCTTCCAGGGTTATTGTGAGGATCTGATAAATGGGATAATATTTATAACAGCACGTAGCATACTGCCTGACCCATAGTAGGCACTATATAAATGCTCATTCCCTTCCCCTTCCCTACAAGATAATTGGAGGAGGGAGAGTGTTAATAACTTGGGATATCAGGGAAGGCTACTTAGAATCAATGGTAACTGCACTGAACCTCAAAGAAAGCTAAGAAATCTGAGAGTAGAACACAGGAAATGAGCTCATTCAAGGTATGGGGAAGAGTTTATGAGATTATGTACATGTACACACATATATAAAATACATGTATTACATACACATATGTATATATATTGTTGTTCGTCCTTTGTTTGTATGTTTTTTGTTTTTTTTGCTGAGGCAATGGGGTGAAGTGACTTGTCCAGGGTCACACAGCTAGTAAGTATCAAGTGTCTGAGGCTGGATTTGAACTCAGGTCTTCTTGAATCCAGGGCCAGTGCTCTATCCACTGTGCCATTTAGCTGCCTCCTCCCTTTGCTTTTGAAAAGGACCAATGACATCATGGGGCGGTGATGTCTTGACTTGCTCGTGAACTGGATTTGAGTGAGGCAGAGTTGCACAAAGTCATCAGCCTCCCTCTCTCCTCCAGGGTCATCATAGCCCAGTGGTAGGACAAAGGTCAAGATGGCCCTGGGATGCAGTGGATGACCCTGGTGTCTTTGATGTCTCACCAAGCTCTAAGCACTCCACAGTGCCTGTTTCAATCACCTTCATGGCCATTGGAACAAATTGTGCCCACTTGACCATTCAGCCAGGGGAAGTCTTCCCATGCTTGGGGGTAGACATCCCCCTAACTCACTGTTGGGTTTGATGTCCATTGGTTACCCTCACCTTGGTTTAGCCTGTCTGCCCAGACAGCTTTACCAGGTTGTGGCTGCTGCACATGCTACAGCTTCTTGGAGCCACAGCTAAGTGTTGAATGACAGCCCCTGAAAAGGGCTAAGTAGCCCTCACACCAGAGGTGCTAGTCCTCCTTGAACATTCCATATACCATATAACTATATATGTATATCACATGTAACATATTCATGCATATATACGTAGTATATATAAATACACACATGATATATACACATATGTTGTTCAGTCATTTTTCAGTTGTGTCCGACTCGTAGTGACCCCATTTGGAGTGGTTCGCCATTTCTTTTTCCAGTCCATCTTACAAATGAGGAAACTGAAGGAAACAGGGTTAATTGATTTGCCCAGGGTCCTACCACTGGGCAAAGTGTCTGAGACTGATGGGTCTTCCTGCCTCTAGGCCCAGAATTCCATCCACTGTGCCACCTAGCTGCCCATACATATATATATATGTATGTATGTGTGTGTATAATCAAATGAGATGATATAGGCAAAAAGCTTTGCAAAACTCAAAGTACTATATAAGCATTAGCTATTATGACTGTTATTGTTATTAGTTCATAGACATGGAAACATTTACCTAAGTGAAATCTGCTTATTTGATGTCACCCTGGAAGGAAGTCTCAAGTGGAACACCCCAAGGATCTTCTGCTGCTTAACATTTTTATCGCCAACTTGGGTAAAGATTTAGAGGGCATGCTGGTCCCACGTGTCAGATGACACATACTTGGTTGGAAGTAGTAGCTAATATATTGGGTGATAGAGTCAGAGTCCAGAAATATCTTGATAAGTTAGAATATTAGTTATCTTGATAACCTTGTATTCAAGGTTATTAACTTGAATAAGGTTAAATGAGAGGTTCCCTAAATGAACTTTTTGTATGTAAGAGGGGGAGGCATGACTAGATAATAATTCATCTGAAAAAAAAAAGATCTGAGGGTTTTAGTGGCCTGCAAGCTCAATATGATTCAACTGTGTCAAAAACAAAACAAAACAAAATAATGTGCTTTTAGGCCACATTTGGAGATACTGTCTCTAGGACTGGAGAGGTGATAGTGTTACCATATTCTATGCTTTTTAGACTCTATATGGACAAAAAGAGACAGAATAAGAAGGATATAGGAATAAGAAGGAATAAGAATTTATATAGCACCTACTATACGCCCAGGTATTGGATCTCATTGAACCCTCATAAAAATATTGTAAGGTCAGTGCTGTTATTATTTACATTTTACAGTTAAGGAAACTGAGGTTGACTTACCTAGATCCACACAGCTAGTAAGTGTCAGGCTGGATTTGAGCTGAAGTCTTCTGGTGCAAAGGTTAGAGCACTGGAAGATGGGAAGATCTGAGTTAATATCTGGACTCAGACACTAGCTGTGTGACCCTGGGCAAGTCACTTAACCCTATTTGCCTCAGTTTCCTCATCTGTAAAATGGACTGGAGAAGGAAATGGCAAACAGCTCCAGTATTTTTGCCAAGAAAACCCCAAATGGGGTCACAAAGAGTTGGACACAACTGGAAAATGACTGAACAACAACTTCCTGCCTCCAGGCTTGGTAGTCTGTGCACTATGGCATCACCTAACCGTGGAATAGGATATTCAGTTGTTAGTGCCACATTTTAGAAAAGACTTTGACAATCCAGAGAGAATCCAGAGGTGCCCGTCAAAGATAGTGAAGGGCCTTGAGTTCACATCACCTGAGAATCAACTGAAGAATATTTGGAATATTGGGAATATTTAGCTTGGGGAAGGGAAGCCTTAGGAGTCCCCATGGTATCTATTTCCATGGAAGGCAACGACATGCCATAGAAATGGTATTGTAGTTGACATCAGAGGACCTAGGTTCAAATCCTGACTCTGCTACTTAGCCCAGGCAAGTCACAACCCCTGTGAGCCACAGTTTTCTCATATGTAAAACGAAGGGGTTGTACGGGGTATCCTCTGAGGTTCCTTCCAGCTATAAAATCTAGGATCATAGGTTCTTTGTGTATTTGACAGGTTATCCTTTGGAAGACCAAGAAGTCTTGTTCTGCTTAATCCCAGAGGGCAGAACTCAAACCAACAGGTAGGTGTTGTGACGTGCTCAAGGTTATATAGCAATTTAAACCCAAGACCCTTGAGTTCAAATCAAACATTCTTTCTACTGTCCTACATTATTGTTGACAAACAGTAATATTAAATTCTACTGCTGGAAAAGAATCATGCCTAGAAGGGGCTTATTGGGAGATAATTTAGTCCCTCATTGCATACAAAAGAAGACAATCTTTGATGCAGGGGCATTTTTTTTTCCTAATTTATCAACTTGTAGTTGACCAGGACAACCTGTAGAGGGCCTCCTTGCATTGAGAGCCATAGAGCCTTAGGCAGCCTCTCAGTCAACTGAAAAATTCTCAGTTAAAATTGCACCTGCAAGGTTGAATAGGAAATCTGTTATTTTGTGATATTAAGACATATAACCAAGTGCCAACTGAGCCTAGGTCATTAAAAATCCTTTAAAAGATGCCTAACATTTTTAATCCATCATGTAAATGAAAATACTTTCTTTGAAGTAAAAAAAAAAAAAAAAAAAAAACGTTCCACCTTGTAAAGGAAAATATTTTAAGACAGACTAAAACAGTTTTGTTATTTTACAGGAAGAATAGTTGGAAAACATTGTAAACATACAAATTCTATTTATTTTCAAAAACCTTGAGTTTGCTCATGGTTGATTTAAATATAAGATTATGGTATTTTATTCTCTCTAAAAATACTCTGATAAAATCGTGCATATGCAGTCAAAAGGGAAATGCTTCGAGGACGTGTCTTAGGTCAACTTTCTCCTTGGACTAATAGTTTTTCTTAATTGGAAAACCTCCCGTTTTGGGGCTGTTTAATGACTTCTGTGATCCAAGGGCCCAGTGTCCTTTATTTTATTGAATGTATGCTTCCTGCTTCTGTGTTTTCAGGATTTGTTTGTTTTTTCTTCTTTAGGGATCCACTCTCCCACAAAGAACTAAGTGAAACACAACCCCTAACCCAGACAGACACTTAATCTGTGGCATTTGTCCAGGGGGAGGTAGGGTGCTAAAGAACAAAGACAAATAAACAAGGTTTTTCTCAGTACTATAACTTTCTGACATTCAAAAAAAAAAAAACCCTTTAGCCTCCTTTTGATTTGGGCAAGGGAGGAGGTCCAGGGAGTCAGGAGGGAAGCAAGAGTAGGGTATACCTCCTGGGGCCCTGCATACCCCACCACAGTCCTGAAAACACCTGTGGTTTGGATGCTATTTTTTCCCTAAGCCTTAAGGTTTCAGTGGTGTTGAGTTATGCATGCTCTCTCTCTCCAAGTCTATTAAAGGACAAGCAAATTGAAGGATTCTCATGATGGCTGGGCACTTGATACTACATAGTAGGGCTCAGGGATTTAGTTCTGTGTTCAGAGAAATTTCTTCAGGCAGTTCAGTTCTTATATGAAACATTTAAAGCAAAAATTATCAACAACCATGAAACTACACTGCTTAGAACAGAATTTGGTGTATAGTAGGCATGTAAGAAATGTTTGTTGACTGACTTACTGACTGATACATTGGAGAGAGCATGGGCTGTGGAGTCAAACTCAAACTCTGCCTCATTTAAGAGCTGTGTAACATTGAGCAAGTCACAGCCTCATCTTTCCTCAGCTGAAAAATAAAATGATTGAACTAGATCAGGGCTTCTTCTCCTGATCCCGTGAAAACTTCTTTTAAAAACATTTTGATAATTGCATTTTCATGTAATTGATATCCTTTTTTATGCCTATATATTTTATTTTGTGCATTTAAAAACATTGTTCTGAGAAGGGGCCTTCCAGACTTCCAAAGGGGTCCATGACACACAAAAAGGTTAAGAACCCTTGGACTTTATGATCTTGGAGTCTCTTTCAGCCCTAGATCTATGCTCCAATGACTGACTGGAGTCGGAATAAAGCTCTGATAGACTCCATGAGGTGGGGGGGGTCTGCTTGTCCCACATAGCAGAGCCCCAGCTTTTCAACAGGATTCCTAGAGTTTTACCTGGAAGGGGCTTTAGAGGCAATGATGTCTAAACCCTTCATTTTACAGAGCAGGAAACTGAGGCCCATTTAACAGAGTCTCTCTTCTAGCTAGAGTTGAGAGGGACTGCTTCTAGTAAAGCAGAATGAAATGGGCTGGGGTGGGGATGGGGAGTAGCTGTGGATGAAATCTTTGCAAACAAGTAAAAGCTGCTGTTTTAGATGATGTGCAGAGAGAAGGTGCAGACATAATGAATGCGGCTTTAATAGCATGAATGGGAGAGCCCAGTGGTCTTTGTTTCTTGTAGATTTTTGCACCCCACAAATTTGGGGTCTCATCTTATTATTTAACCTTCTTCATGTGCTTCTCCCCTCTCTCAACTCCTCAATGGAGGGAGTAAAGGAGTGGAACAGTCCCAGGGTCGGAGCACTCTAGCCTAAGGGAGTGGGAGCATCAAGAACACTTGTTTCTTAGCGTTCGTGCCTACAGCCTCCACCAACACAGTTCTGGCTTCTTGGGGGACGAAAGGCTCGCCTTTCTTTTGAGCTCCTTCCCTTTACGGAGACTTTACAGAACGACCTGAGCACTTGGCACTGCGCCACACTTGGTCTGTGCCAAACTTAGGGGCTCTCCTGCGCCACCGATAAGGCGATGAAACAGCAGTCAGAGCCCTGGTTCTATTCCACCCCTGGCTCTAGTTCCCCAGCATTACTCCCGCAGATTCTGTTGCTAACAGTCCCTTTCCCAGAGTCAGAGTGAGAGCTGTCTTTCTCTCTGTGTCTCTCTATCTCTGTCTCTCTCTGACTCTTGTCTCTGTTTCCTTGTTTTTGTCTATTTCTGTCTCTCTCTCCTTGTTCCTCTCTTTGTTTTTATCTATTTCTTTTTCCCCGTTTCCCTGTTTCTTTTTGTCTCTGTCTCTATATCTCTGTCTTTCTCTCTGACTTGATCTCTATCTCCTCATTTTTTGCGTTTCTGTCTCTGTCTGATTCCTCGTTTTTGTCTATTTCTGTCTCTTTTTCTGTTTCTCTGTTTCTTTTTGACTCTCTCTCTTTCTATCTGTCTCTATCTCGCTCCCTTTCTTCTCTGATCCCATTTCCTTCTCTATCCCACTTATCCCTCCCTCTCTCCTTTCCCCTCCCGTACTGTCTTGCTTCTCTCCCATTTTCTGTCTGGAGTTTTTTTTTTTTTTTTCACTCTCCTTTTTCCAGCAGTCCCTCCTCCTCTCTTTCCCCCTTTCTTCCCCTCCCCCCCCCCCCTCCCCCCCCCCCCCCCCCCCAGCTCATATCCTTGCTTTTTCAGCAGCCAGGAGAGGCCAGAAGACAGGCTCAGCGGTGCAAGGACGACCAGCAGGGGTAGAGGGAGAAGTAGTACGAACGCAGCGAGCAGCGAGCGGCAAGCTCAAGCGGGTGGGGCAGAGACGAGAGTTTCCGTGAGACCAGAGTTTCAGCAAAGTACCAAGAATAAATTCCGCTGCCCAGCATGGCCAGGGAAAGCTTCCTCTCTTCTTTTCTAGTGCGGCTCTGCAGCATCCTCCCGTGGCTTTTTGTCCTACAGACTGAAGCTGGGCCACAGCAAGAAGACAGCTTGTACATGTGGATTGATGCTCACCAAGCAAGAGTCCTCATAGGTAAGATCGCCCTTTACCTTTCCCACTTCGGTTCAGCAGAGAGTTCTTGGGCAATTGACATGTCTTTATAACAACACTGACTTTAAACAAAGTCTTTCAAAATCATGGTATTTTCCTCTTTGAAAAACTCCTTAAATTCCAGGGTTTTGGTTTTTGTTTTTTTTTTAATCCCAAGGAACTTCATTGAATACGTTTCTTAATTACATTGTATCTCAAGGCTACTTTTCTAGGTACCCTCAAGTCTGGTTGTATATACAGCCTTTCTTTTTATTCATCACTCTCTTATACACTTCCCCCCCCCTAGCAAACATCAGTCCTAAGCATCACTCTTTTCCCATATAATTGAATGGTCATCTCTGTAGCTTTGCTGTTTCAAAAGAAATAGATAAGAAAGGCAGGTGTTTCTGGAAATACATGACCTCCCTCTTACAGGTTTACATATTTTGGTTTGTTTTCTAAAACAGGTTTTGAAGAGGATATTCTGATTGTTTCAGAGGGGAAAATGGCCCCATTCACTCATGATTTCAGAAAAGCTCAACAGAGAATGCCAGCTATTCCTGTTAATATTCATTCCATGAATTTTACCTGGCAAGCCACAGGGAAAGTAAGTACTGATAATTTCTGAAGGGTGTGGAATGCTGTCCTTGAGTAATCTCATTGCTTGCAATGAAGCAGGAATAATACTGTAAAGTACCTAGTATGATCATTTTAGAATACTGTAATCAGGAAAATTATTTGTCACATGATTTTCCTGTAAATATTTAAAAGACAAAGCTCCTTGTTTTTAGCATTATTAATCAGATAAATTCAGAATTCTAACAAAAATAATGGAAACTATGTCCAAGAACATGCTGTATGTCTAAGTAAGATGCATTAGCATTTGGTGATTGCTAATGTGACCTTGGTGTCTTCACTGATTCCTTAACATTAAAATTTAGAGGAATAGTCAAAATGCCACCAGCTTTTAATGTGGACTAAATAATGTTGCATTATTTGAACTTTAAGCAAATTCCAACATATACAATTTAAACTGCATGAATGGAGGCAGTAATTTTCATGTTATGTAATTTACATGAACATGATATGATATGATGCAACACGTTAACAGACTACATTTCACCTGAAGGCAAACTTACAAAAAACCTCAGTTGAGGATCCATACTGGAAAGTATGAATATTTTGAGGGGCAATTGGTTTTAAAAGTTACTACTTTAAATAATTTAAATCATAATGGAAAATAGAGTATGGTTTTTTTCTCATGAAGAAGCATAGCATTTTCTTCTCAGCATTGTGTTTATCTATCTGTATCTGGTTTATGAAAAGATAGCTATCAACAATTGAATTGAACATCAATGACGTCTAATTTTAGGGAAGGAGGTGGGGTGGTAAAGACTTAAAATGTATTGACTACATGTCTTTGTATAATCAAGGAACTGACAGAGAAATGTGGAATAATCCATGAATTTTAAAATTATTATTTACAGTAATGGCAACATTTCTCTCTTCAGCTTAAATTCAAAAGTTACAAAAATGACCATTTTTATCAAGTGTTGTCCCACAAGCATTTCCTAACATGATAACTCTTATATAATGAGAAACATTTCCAGTTTAATTGCTTTCTGAAAGCACAGGCACAATCATTTTGACTCTGTCTTCTTCAATTTTGTTCTTTTAAAAAAACTGCTTAAATTTATAATATTAACTTTTCATCTTCTATTGTATTCAACCTACCAATAACACATTTTTGTTATAATATAACTGTCCTCTCTTTTACTATATTGAACCATTTACTCCTTACTATTATGGTTGCTTCTTCATGACTTTTAAGAAAAAAAATTATTTTATTGGAGTATTGGGAATTGGTCAAACCTGTTATTTCACTGAGGTAGGGGAAATACAAGTATGGAAACTGTCTACAGATGGAAATCTGGATCATGGAAATAAGTTGGCCAATTTCCCCTCCTTTGTGTTCTAATTCTTTTACCTAATATCTTTTGGGCAGCTGTTAAAAGAACCTCAATATTAATATCATAGTTTACTTTAAAAAATAAATTTGACCTATCATGCTATTGCTTCACATTTGCATTGAAAGGTAGTTTGAACAACACCTCTGTCCTTGGGAATGGATGAGAACCCTTGAAGATACAGATGAAAATAACCAATCAGGTTTTTGTTTGAGATCCAACTTTCCAAACGGGAAATTTCTGAGCAAAAGCTGAAATGCTATCTTTTCCCTTTTTCTTGTGTTTTAGGCATTGCAAGGGTGTGCAGACTTTAGGTGATTGGTTGACTATAAATAGATTAGGATATCATCTGATCTCAGAACAGGTACTTTTTTTGTTACTCTCATGAAGCTGGAGTAGAAAAAAAAAGTCAGAGTAGCATTTGAATCAGCATTTTGTTTTTCTTACCTTTTGTTTAGATGTTTAGGTGTGTTGTTATTTCAATCTTCTGGAAATTTTAGCTCCAATATTAAATTATCTCATTTTCTTTGCTGAAGTCAGGCTTCTCTGCTTAGGTGAATTGAAGTTGTTGTTGTTGTTGTTGTTGTTGTTTTTTTTACTATATTGTGCCACAATAAGCAAATAAGAAGGGACAGATTAACAGATCATAGGAATTAGAACTAGAAGTGTCCTCAGAGATCATCTAGTCCAACTTCTTTTTATAGATGAGGAAACTGAGGCCCAAAAGTTTAAGTGATTTGAGCAAAGTCACACAGCTATTAAGTAGTAGAGCCTGGATTCAAACCTAGGCTATCTTTAAAAAATCCATCTTATTCTACTATACTACTATGCCTTATCTGTCATCTGGATAGACTGCCAAATGGCCAGATGTTTCTAAGTATCCCAAATATGAAATTGTATCGATTAAATTTCAGTCAATGAAATAACATAATTATAGTACCAGGAAAGAACACTGTGTCTTTTTCTCCAAAAGATCCATTGGAATGACATTTTTTCCTATATATTTTTATTCATTTTGTTAGATACTTCCTAATTACATGTAAAAAATTTTAACATTCATTTAAAAAAATTTAAGTTCCAAATTCTCTCACTCTCTCCTTGAGAAGGCAAGCAATTTGATATTGATTATACATATGATGCAAACCATAGTGGAATGACTCTTTAATGAAAGGAAAATAATATTTTGAATATTGCTTGGATATTCACAAATCATTTGTGATTGAGTTTATATGACACCAAGCCACTCATTCAGTAAACAACAATTTATTAAACACATGTCATGAGCAAAGCACTATGCTCAGCATAGAGGAAGATGCAAAGAGAATTAATTTTCATTGAGATAAAAGGTTAAAAAAAATCCAAAGTCATGCAGGTGCTTTGTCCAAATGATCCTGAATATTAAGATGTTTCCAGTGTATCAACAAAAATCTGGGAGATTGTGTAATTTTTTAATTGTTTTATCCAGATGTTTTGGTATCACATGGACAAAATTACAAAAACTTTAAGAATACCTACTGGGGGAAGTCATTATCTTCTTTTTTACTCAGGTGCCAGTCTAGTAACTTTTAAAATACATTTGAGGGGGAAAAATACAGATTTTAGAGTTAACAGTTATGCAATGTTCTCTCTATGTCGATTGATTTCATAAGGGTATTAAGTATGCACTAAGTGTATATCTGAATAAATCTTTTGGCATCACTTTGTTTTTCCTCATCGTATATGACTTATCTGAATTTGGAATCAGATGGTTTTGAATTCTAGTTCTCCCACTTACTATCTGTTTGACCTTGGATAAATCACTTAGCCTCACTGGGCTAAAATGAAGGGGTTGGATTAGGGGATCAGTAAGTTTATTTCTATGAACATGAGCTTGGCCAGACTTCAGAAGATAGTGAAAGATAGAAGGGTCTGGCACGCTATGGTCCATGGGGTCATGAAGAGTGGGACATAACTGAACAATAGTAACAAAAGTTTCCTTCTCACTATAATCTATGATCCTATAATTGAATCAACAAACTAAAAGAAAGTAAGCAAATAAATAACTTTTGTGGGTCAGTTTAAATAGTCTCCATAGAGTTCACTAATATATACCTGCCTATTACTTGCTAATTCTCTCTAGGCTTTCTGAAAACCCTTAAATGCCTCTACGACCTGAAAACTTCCCACCTTTGTCTCTGAAAACTCACTTTCCAATTATAAAACTCCCTTTCCTGCCGTCATTCTTAAGAACTCTTCTCTTCCCACTATAATTCCCTTTCGCTTGAGATATTAAGTTGGAGGAGCATTTTTACTGTTGGGTATCTATTGCCCTTTAATGACAGGCATCATGGGGTGGTGGATTTTGCAGGCCTTTGCGTCAAGAAGACCTGAGTTCAAATCCTGTCTCTGACATATACTGGTTATGTAACCCTAGGCAGCTAGGTGGCGAAGCGGATAGAGTGCTAAAGTTTGAGTCATGAGGGCCTAAGTTCAAATCTGGCCTTAGACATGTACTAGCTGTGTGACCCTGGGCAAGCCACTTAACCCTGTTTGGCTCAGTTTTCTCATCTGTAAAATGAGCTGGAAAAGGAAATGGCAAACCACTCTAGTATCATTGCCAAGAAAACTCCAAATGGGTCACAAAGAGTTTGAACTCGACTGAAAAAATGGCTGAACAGCAATAAACCCTGGGCAAGTCTCTTGACCTCCCGATGTTCTAGGCACTTCTCTAAGGCTAGACCTTTCAGAATAAACATGTGTCTGAATTGGTAGGGGGAGCTTCTTTATTGGTTGCTACCTAAACCAATTAAATCACAGGTCTGGTCTTTAACAATAACAATCCTTTAGCAGCTCATAGGTGTTTGTCACAAGTAATTTAGGACCATGGATTTAAAGCTAGAAAGAATCTTAGATGCCATTGAATCTAATCTCCTTATTTTACAGATGAGAAAACTAAGGCACAGAGAATTTTAGTGACTTACTTAGGGTCACACAATTAGCTAATGAATGAGGCAGGATTTGAACTCAGGCCTTTTTGACTCTCAGTTCAACACTCTATTCATTACTACCTCACCTTATTTTAGACATACTCCAAGGCAGGGGCTATATCTTAAGCGAGGACACCCATTTCAATGCCTATTAGTCCCTCATTTTTTTTCCTTTCCCACCAGGAGTGGGGAACCTGTGGCCTCAAGGCCACATGTGACCCTCTAGGTCTTTTTTTTTTTTTTTTTTTTCTTAGGCAATTGAGGTTAAGTGACTTGCCCAGGGTCACACAGCTAGTAAATGTCAAGTGTTTGGTCTGAGGTTGGATTTGAAATCAGGGTCTCCTGACTTCAGGGCCAGTGTTCTACCCACTGCACCACCTAGCTGCCCCCCTCTAGGTCCTCAAGCAGCCCATTGACTGTGAAGCTTGGATTCAGTCAAAGGGCCGCTTGAGGACGTAGAGGGTCACGTGTGGCCTCGAGGCCACAGGTTCCCCATCCCTGCCCTAGACCTTTGATGAACTTATGATTTCATCAATGAAGGGAACTCTAAGTATGTAAACTTTCTTCACCAACTTAAGAGTCCCACAGAGTTGCTTGAGAATATTGAGTGGACAAGTTACTTGCTCAAGATCACACAGCTAGTATATAGGAATTGAATCAGGTTTTTCCTGACTATAAGGTCAGCCTTCTATCCACTTTGCCAGGTGATCTTTCTTTGATGCTTGAAGCAGAAAACAGTTAACCCTATTATCTTGAAAACATCCTACTATGCGCAGGGTTCCTTCCAAGGGAAGTTTTTGCGAAAGCTTTTGTTGGACAGATTGGTCTAGTATCAACGTGGGGCCATTGCTACCTGTTATATTTATATATTACTTGACAAAATATTAATGTGCACCATGTAGATATGGCCTTTATTTTGAACTAGGTCTGTTCTTTGATCAATATAGGGAATTCCAAGTGAGGCAATTCTTTTCAACAATACACATCAGTACCTGTTCTGCAACTAAGAGTCTTAGACTTGAGTTAATTGGGCCATTGAGAACATGAGCTCTTTGCAAGGACAGATTGTTTCATTTATTTAATTTGTATCCACAGCTCGTTGGGCAGCTAGATGGTGCAGTGGATAGAGTGCTGGACCTGGAGTCAGGAGGACCTGAGTTCAAATTTAGCCTCAGACATTTGCAAACTGTGTGACCCTGGGCAAGTACTAGCCCTGTTTGCTTCAGTTTCCTCATCTGTAAAATGCGCTGGAGAAGGAAATGGTAAATCCAAAAAAACCCCAAATGGGGTCATAAAAAGTTGGACACGACTGAAAAACAACATCCACAGCACCTAACACAGTGCCTGACACGTAGTAGGTATATAGCCAGTAGAGGTCAAAGATGTGACTGAAACCCAGGTCATACTGCTTTGGAGCTGGCTCTCTAGCCTCTACACCATGCTGGGTTTAATATCTTTCTAAAATGTCCTTTTCCTCACATTGGAAGATGATATTCCTGGTGCTAGTGCAGTGGGGCATTTTTTGAGTTTTTTTTAAAAATTGACCATAGGTTCATATGGAATTATCTACCCTCTTTAAAATGATTCCACTTCAAAGTGAGAACAAACTTATTGTTACTGTTATTGTTATTGAGGTAATTGACCATAGTTAATGGTGAAATCTTTTCTTCTGAATGGATATCAAGTGGCCTATATTGGGATCAAACCTATAACCTGGGTTTTGCCCTTTCCTTTCTTTAGACAACTAAGATAACACATCCAGAGCTTAGTATAAACCTTTGTGACATTTATGTATTGTTCATAAATCTTTATAACCACTAGAAGTCAGTGGTAGTGTTTCATCTACTCAATTGCAAAATGTTCCAGAACCAAAATTGAGATATTTTGCAAGGGATGTGGGAAGAGGAGAAGGAAAATATTTTGTTCCTGCCTAAGGGACTTTATATGTAGGACCTTGTACCCTGAATGAAGAACAGACACATAAATATGTGCTCATTAGTCCAGAAGTGTGCTGGTAAATGTTTAACAACCAGCTCTCTGGAAATGCAGGACACATTTTTTAATTTAATCTGCATTATTGACATTTTCTCCATCATTTCCTCAAGTCTAGACAACTAACAAAACAATAAATCAAGCCCTTATTTGTGGTGTTTGCCTGTTTCTGAGATTTAAGTGATCACACTGAAAATTTAATCATTGGTTCTCCAGAGATGGTCCAAGCTGGCTCCAGAACATCTCTACATTATCCCAGAGTCCTTTTTTTTTTTTTTTTTAAATTGACTCCTGATTTCTTTGATGTCAGATGGGCACCTGCTTTGCAACTTACCTTTGGCTAAGTGACTTCTTGATATTGTTATTCAGTTGTTTCACTCGTGTTTGACTTTTTATGACCCCATTTGGGGTTTTCTTGGCAAAGATACTGAAGTGGTTTGCCATTTTCTTCTCTGGCTCATTTTATAGATGAGGAAACTGAGGCAAACAGGTTAAGTGACCTGCCTAAGGTCACACAGCTAGTGTCTGAGGCTGTATCCACTGCACCGCCTTGCTGCCCAGGGTCGTATTAGCTGGCATATGTAAGAGGTAAAACTTGAACCCAGGTCTTAACTAATTCCAAAGCCAAATCTCTCTTCGTGCACCAAGTTGTCTCACCCTACAGCTTTTTTGCATTATTAATACCAACATAACAATATTGAAAGGGTTGGGAACATACTTTATGTTTATAAAATGGGTAAATCTTCAATCACATTCTGATCACTTACCTTGATGGAAGATTGGAGACACTGATCCCAGAATTGATCTTGTAGATATTCTTTCCACTTTTTTTTTGTTCAAAAAGCTAGCTAGACTAGGTGGGCTGATTCCATTACATTTTTGGTTTCTTGAACAGTCAGTAATTTGTGGTCCTGTGGGAACCAATTTGTTAGCTGGGTAGTTCCTCTCTAGCCTTTCTATGTGACTCGCCCATCAGCTTTTCACACCTGCTTCTAGTAAATAAAATTAATCTGATTGGCAATTTCAAAGTGTTGGACAGTGGAATGTGGGCTGTAGCTGTAGTCAGAGGACCTGACTCTAAATCTTGGGGGCTTTGTGTGATTTTGGGCAAGCCATTTAGCTCCTCTGAAACTCAGTTTCCTTATCTGTAAAATAGGGGTGTTGGATGGGATAAGCTCTAAGGTCCTTTCCAGTTCTAAATCAATATAACTATAAGACTTTTTTTTTTCTTTTTTTTGGTGAGGCAATTAGGGTTAAGTGACTTGCCCAGAGTCACACAGCTAGTAAGTGTTATGTGTCTGAGGCCAAATTTAAACTCAGGTCCTCCTGACTCCAGGGCTGGTGCTCTATCCACTGCGCCACCTAGCTGTCCCTGCTATAAAGACTTTTTGAACTAGTGAATATTATCAGAAATAAGGAAATATCCAGTATGAGAAGAACCAGAAAGTACTTAATAGCTATGGATATCTTTCAGAAGAAATCTCCTCCTTAACACCCAAACTAAATTTCATTACAAAGTAAAACAAATAAACAAAAACACTATGAGAGAAAAGAAATTTGAATCAAATCCTCTTACTGAAAACTAGGCTCACTTTTTAAAATCCAAAAATGTTTATATGGCCACTCTGGCAAATGATTACTATATAATCAGCCACCATCACATTCATTCATTAAGGTGGCCTCAAAACATAAGAGCCTTTTTTGGCCCCTGAGCAACTGTTCTACGTTGTATAACACAGCTTCAGCTCACTCAGTTTTGCTGGCTTCAGTCACACCAAGAGGTCCCATTGATCTGACTGAGCTGTGGGGAGATTTATATTGGAATATTTTCTTCTCCCTTGCCCCCATGCCTTTGACAAAATCAAATCAAAGGCACAGAGAATGAATTTTAATTTAAGTATACTTCCCCTTAATCTTCAAAGGAAATGCCTACCACCGTTAAACACCTCATTCCATCTCTGAAGTTATGGTAACACTTATGATTTTTTAAGTCGCATAATGGGTACTGCTCACATTTTTTCCTAATGGAGTTATGATAGTTTTGGAAGGTCCAGACCAAGCTGCATACCTTTGCACTCTTGGGATTTACAGTAGTGTCTTTACTGTAGTTTTCTGTCACCAAACAGAGGAAATACCTCATTTTCTGACCTCTGTACCACAGTTTCAAAGTGGGAATGTGAACATGTTTACATACTGTGGGCATGATTTTTTTTAAAAGGAGGTTCTCATATCAAAAGCACAGCCTAAAACCTTTAATATTTAGATTCTGTTCTGCTGTGGTATTTTGCATCATGGTGTTGTAGACATGCCACTAAGGATCAAAGAGTATTGCTGTGGAGATCCCACTTCATTGAGGAAAGCAGGCATGTGCCAGCCATCTGTTGTATCTGCTGATAGAAAACAGTTTCTAGAACCTTTGCCAGAGGAAAAAAAAAAGAAAGAAAAGACTTTATTGCTTAGAGGAGATGAGTTACAAGGCACCTTGTAAGCTACATCTGGTTCCATAGTAATTTACATGGGATAAATGTAAACTACATTATTGTTTCTTTAAGTAGTGGTGTAAAGTTATGGTAAATAAATCCTTCATTGGCATCCATGGGTGTTTGTTCTTGTATTTTTTTCTGTTGGTTGCTCACAGAGTTGAAATAGAACAGTTGTGCATTATACTGAAAATATCTCACAGGGGAATTTGGTGTTTGATGCATTAGTGTCCGTATTAAAAAAGAGAGGTGTGGTGATTTGAAAACATCTGGGATCAAGGGACCCTTCTGAAAACACAGAGGGAGGAAATGAAGAAATGTGTGCCGGAATTGAATCTCTTAAGCAGTTTGGCAATTAGGAAAACCCAATCTTTCTGTCCTATAAGAGGGAATGGACTGTTGCTCAGTGATGCCTCCCTCTGAAAGTTCTTATGGGGCTTGTCCCTCCCCTTTGTGTCCTTGATCCTACCCATCGGCCTTCTCTCTGGGACCGTATGCCATCATTCAACAAACAATCCCTTCTCTCTTCTCCTTCCTTTTCTTGTCCAACTTCAACCTCTTATTATTCTACTATCTCTTTCTCTTCTGCCTGCAAATATGCTCAGATCACTTGTATTCTAGAAGCAAACCTTCCCTTGACCCTGCCACGCTTTCAAATTCTTCTTCTTCTTCTTCATTACAGCTGACACTTTTAGAAAGAATAGTTTATGCTCATTGTAATCATTGTTGTTCACCATCTGTTCACTCTTCAGCCACTGCAATCCAGCTTGGGTTCTTACCACTGCTCCAACAGTTCTCTCCTGAGTCATTAGTGGCTTCTTAATTGTCAAATCCAAGAGCATTTCACTCTTTCTCTTCTCTGATTTTTTTCTGTGGCATGGGACATTATTGATCACTTCCTACTATTTATAACTCCAATAACCTAATGCACAGGCATAGCTGCATTGTTCCTTCATTCAAAAAACCATCAGAAACTACCCATAACTCATAGGAAAAAACACAAACTCTATGCTCTTTCCCTCAAAGTCCTCCATATTCTGGTTCTAGTCTACATTTTCAGTCCCTTTTCTTGAAGTCCTAGTTCACTTGCAACCATTTACATGGAATATTTCCTGATTCTCTCAGGTGAAAGTACTGCTAGGTTGGCTAGACCATTGGGCCTGGAATCAAGAAGACCTGAGTTCTAATTCTGCCTCAGAAACTTAATAGCTTGACCTTGAGCAAATTATTTAGCTTCTGTCTGCCTCAGTTTTCTCAATGGTAAAATAGGGATAATAACAGAACCTACCTAGCAAGGTTGTGTGCTATCCCTATATAGATACTTCTTTTCCTCCCTTCCCTTGCCTTCCCTTTCCTTTCCTTCTTCACTTTTCTTGTTATACTTCCAGCCTCTCTTTTGTTCTCCCTTGTATTATTGTAATTATGAATATATCTTATTAAACTCTTTAAGGTCTAGAGGCAGTTTGCAATACAAACCTAAGACACGAGGTAAAGACGGGGCCATGCATTTGTGGGGTACCAAAACAGGGAAGTGAATGTGCTTCCTCCTCGCAATCACTGCTGTGCCCTCACCTTGCCACACAGTTCTGGTCTCCTGGCATGATCACCCCCCAAAGCCACCAACCCCAGGGTCTCATTTGATGGAGCCTACTCTTCCACCAAATCAATGGGGTAAAAACCAGAGTCTCTCTGAGTAGGCCATCTGTTCTCCCAGAACAACTGTACCCACAGCGAGACTGTCTTCTCCATCATTGCCTCCCCTACCAAATTTAACTGAATTTGTTCAAGGTGCAAGAATTCCTAATTATGTTTTAGGGCAAAGAGGAAATTTACATTCCTCTATGGCTAAGGAAAGTGCATACCCTGGCAAACAGAGAACTGGCTATAATGAATCTAGTGAAACTGAGAAATGCTGCCAAATTAAATACACAGTCTCCTTGACCTTAAAGGCAGCAAGATGAACGTGACTGAATTCTCTCTTTCATTATGCCCAAACATTCTCCAATCCCTTCTCTCCAGATATGCAACTAAAGGCTGCCCTGAGAGATTTTGTCCAGTGATTATTGAAGGACCTCCACCCCTACAGAGATCAAGAAAATGAATCTAAAAAGAAATCTGAGGATTTTAATGAGTTTAGGTCCCATTCACATGCTGGGCCAAAAGGAGAGAATGAAATTTACAGCTCAGACAGATGCCCATGTCCAATGAAAAACAGAAGAAAGAAGGAAAAAGGATGACAACAAAGAGTTTTCATTAAGAAAAACTGCTTGTAGAGCTGATTTTTATCTAGAAAAAGATATTTCCGATAAATCTATCCATTACTATTCCAGATTATAGGCTTAAACTCAGGAATAGTTTGTCTAACTTGATTTATATACTGTAACTGGGATATTTTCTCATACTTCAAGAAAGCAGCATTTTAAAGTTTGTCAGCAGCATTGTTATGCAACATTGTAGGGCAGGTTTGCCTTTAGACTCACCAAAATAATACATCTTAAAGAGACAAAGTCAACACAACACAATATCCCTTAGAAATATTTTAATAGAGATAGGGGAGAAAGATGAGAGCTGAAATTCTCTGAGTCACAACAAATAAGAGAGAAGGAAGTAAAATGAATATTTAACAACTAATGCCAAAGCTAATGACAATGGAGATCCTCTTCCTCCATTCTCTTTTCCATTATTAGCAGATATTTGAATTTCTAATATGGTAAACATCAATAGATATAACCCATACAAACAACAGCTTTTTGGAGGGGTAGTTGTCTAGATTTCCCGAGGCAACAGAAACACAGTCCAAGCATCTGGGTAGGTGTTCAGCATCCAGCGGTTTAAATTGAGCATGAAGAAACAGAGTCTGGACCTGGAATCAGTCAAGTGCAAATGGGCAGGTTCACATAACAGCAGAACCAGGATATTATTGTTGATCCAGGAACATTTATTCTTTGTCATGTCTTGATTTTAACCAGCCTTCTTGTTATGGGTTGACAAGATGAATAGACAAGGATCTGGTAGATTGGAGGGAAATCAGCATTTATTTGACACTATGAACCAGGCACCATGCTAAGCACTTTACAAATATTATCTCATTTGATCCTCACAACAACCCTGGGAGGTAGGAGCTATTATTATCCCCACTTTATAGTTGAGGAAACTGAGGCAGATATATTCAGTGACTTGGCCGGGGCCACATAGCTATTAAATGTCTGGGATTGGATTTGAATTCAGATCTTCCTTACTCCAGGTTCAATGCTCATATCTCCACCACCTAGCTAATTCTTGTCTCCCCAGAACAAAGCAAGTCTCTCCATGTGGCTTGTGACTAAAGTCTATGTTATCAAGTTCTAACAAGCACTAAAAGTGAGAATAGACTCGATTTAGAGCTGGAAGGGAGCTTAGTGGCCATCTAATCCAACCACTGGCATTTTATAAACGAGAAGACTAAGACCTAGAAAGGTCATGATTTGCCTATGATAGCACAACTAATTAGGGTCGGAGTTAGGGTTTGAACCCAGACCTTTCTGGCTCGAAGTCTAGCATCTATCCACTATTCGCACTGATAACAAATGACCTAACCTCTTACTTCACTGAGATCCATGAGTATGGAGGGCCATCTCTGGTTGTCCTGATCCATATCTGGCCCCTGGACCCAAATGGCTCCTGAAGAGAAAGTGAGGCTGGTGACTTTGCACAGCTCTCCCTCACTTAAATCCAATTCAATTGCAAGTCAAGGCATCACTTCCCCGATGTCATGGTCGTCTTGGAGAATGAAGGACAAATAACAACAACAACAACTATGTGAGTATGGTCCTTGTATCACCAGTCCCTAGTGGGAACTCAATAATATTTGTTGATTGAGTCAATCTGGCTTGAATTCATAGGAATGAGGTCATTTTATAGGAAACTGACACCCAGAGAGATTTTTATTCCTCTTTCCATCTAGTCACAGAAGAGATATTCTCTGATACTGTCCTGGCATTTAAGGTCTTCTAAAATCTAACTCAACCCTACTTTTTCCAGACTTACATTACTTCCCTTCAAACAATCTATAGTGCAACCAAACTGGACTAGTCTCTGCCCCCTCAATGGAGCTATACCCTCTTGCCTCCACGCTGTTCTTTGTGTCTAGAATGCCTCCTCTCCTTTTCACTCCCTAAATTCCTATCTTTTCTTTAAAACCCAATTTAGGGGCAGCTAGGTGGCGCAGTGGATAGAGCATTGGCCTTGGAGTCAGGAGGACCTAAGTTATTTGACCTAAGGTCAAATATGACCTCAGACACTTGTCACTTAGTAGCTGTGCGACCCTGGGCAAGTCATTTAATCTCAATTGCCTCACCAACAAACAAAACCCAACTTAAATGTTGGTTCCTTCCAGAAAATCTTCCATAATTTCCTGATCAATAATGTCTTTCCACTTTAGACCTTAGATAGAGCTTTGTTTTGAAACTCTATAATTTCATTTGTCACATAATATTATTTATAGATATCTATTGGTACCTTATCCCCCTAATAGACTATTAGATCCTTGCGGTCAGCACCATATCTTATGTAAACATAGTGTTTGCCTTAGAACTTAGCACAGGTCTCTGGATGTAGTAGGAACTTTTAAAATGTCCACCATATTTGTAGTTGTGTAATTTTCTCTTATTGTCTATGTTTTTCCTTAGACATAATCATGCCTCTTCCACTCATATCTTTGTTGAGTTTTTTACTTGTCTCCATCAGGTTCAGCTATTTAGGTGGCAATAATGATTAACCACCTGGCTAGCATAGAAGTTTTGAATATGAGGGAATACATATTCATATATTACTATTCCTACTTTCCCTCATGTTCAATATATGAACATTATATATTCATATATTAATATACCTACTTTCCCTCACATATTATATCCCTACTTTCCTTCATGTTCAGAACTCCTATGCTAGTGCCCTTCTCCTGGAACTGGGCAAAAGAGTAGTGAGCACCAGCAACCCTCAATTCCATGGTCTTCAGGTGAGATTTACTCACAATCACAACCAGCTCATTCTTCTAAGGGACAAGTCAGTCAACCCCAAGTTCAAGTTCTGTCTGTTGGGAGAATTACAGAATAATTAAAAAAAACTAAAATGTAGCTCACTCTCTCTACCCAGGGGTGAGAGTGGGGGAGAGAAGAGGGGAGGGTGTGTGCCTTTTAACCCCCATGAAGAATTGGAGCTTATATTCTCTGGGGAATATGACACCTTTCAGGGCTATTGCTGATGCATACCCTGGCCACATGCTCACAGACAATGGAAATAAACTTATTTGTAAAAAGAGAATCCGTCTTATGAATATTATCAGTGGGGAGAAAGGGTAGAAAGATGGTAAAAAGATTTTTTGTTTGTTCTTTTAGCTCTATCTAAAGAGAATGGGTTGGAGAATATTTTGTGCACCTGGATTTCACTAGTGAGGAATGTTTACTAACGCTTGGATTTGCCTTCTGGTGTGGTCACTGCTGGGGAAGCTAGGTGGATCAGGAGATAGAACCCAGGCTCTGGAGTCAGGAAGACCTGAGTTCAAACCTGGCCTCAAACTCTTACTAGCTGTGTAACCCTGGGCAAATCATTTGATCTTGTTTGCCTCAGTTTCCTCCTCTGTAAAATGAGCTGGAGAAGGAAATGGCAAACCACTCCAGTATCTTTGCCAAGAAAATCCCAAATGGGGTGACAAAGAGTTGGAAATGACTGAACAACAATAAAAATAACTGAAGTCATTTTCATTTTAAACAGCATCTGGAAGAATTCTTAGAAAGTGGAGGGCAGCTAGGTGGTGCAATAGATAGAGCTCTGGCCTTGGAGTCAGGAGGATATGAGTTCAAATCTGGCCTCAGACACTTGAAACTTACTAGTTGTGTCACCCTGGGCAAGTCACTTAACCCTGATTGACTCACCAAAAAAAGCAAAAAAAAAAAAAAAAAGAATTCTTAGAAAGTATAAAAGGCCCATCCAGTGAACTAGTTTTTTTGCTTATTTCAAAGCTACTGAGTGGTGCTGTCTCCACAGAATATCAAAAAGCATATGCTAGATTAATTAGTAAAACTCTTTTCTTCCTATTTGTGTAGAACTGACCCCACCAAAGCATTAAAATACTAACAAGTTCAGTATTTCATGGCAACCCAGAAAGGCCCATATCAAATGTAACATTATATCTGTGAGGCTTACTTGTGCATGACATCTATCTATCTTGTTATCTATCTATCTATCCACACAAATGTATATATAAACATATGTAAATACGCATGCATACATATACATATGTATACACATATATACATGTATAGATATGTGTGCATATGTATATGTATATTGAGGGGACAGCTATGGCATTTCTTTCTTTCCTCCAAATCTTACCCTCCTATGGTGATTTGAGGGGAAAGATTATTAGTTCTGCTTTACCAGTCAATAAACATTTATTAAGTACCTACTATGTGCCAGGCACTATGCTGAGTGCTGGGGATAGAAATACGACAAAGAAAGACAATCTTTGCCCTCAAGGAGCTTACAGTCTAATGGGAGAAGACATCACTTAATAGGAAGCTGAAAAGGGGTGGGGTGGGGTGGGGTGGGGAAGAGAAGGTACCCAGTGAGGGAGCAGGATGGAGAAATCCAAAGGAGTCCAAAAAGAGTGCAGTCACTGGGAAATGAGGAGATGGCCGGGCCTGAGCCCTCTCTTTAGATGGAAGTTATAGAGTTCATGGCTCCACCCTACTAGTAGAGAGGCGGAAGATACCAATGAGTTGGGAGTACTAAGGCTGATGAGATGATGAGATTTCCCAATGATGAGGTTCATGAGGGTATAAGAGAGAAGTCCAAAAGGATATAGTGAGTGTCATTTACCTAGTAAATATACATTTTGGGATGTCTAGTAGACATTTGGAGAGCATGGACGTAGTGCTTAAAAGGACCTTGGAAGCCAGGAGAGAGAACATTCCTGGTGTGCAGGGTAGGCTCTGCAAAGATATGGAAGCAGGAGATGGTATGTCTTATTGAGGAATAGCTTGGCTAGAATCTAAAGTGTGTGAAGGGTTCTTGTTTAGTTGTTTTCAGTTGTGTCCAAGTCTTCATGACCCCATTTGGGGTTTTCTTGGTAAAGAGACTAGAATGGTTTGCCAGTTCCTTCTCCAGCTTATTTTACAGATAAGGAAACTAAGGAAAACAGGGTGCAATGACTTGCCCAGAGTCACACAGCTAGGGGTGTCTGAGGTCAGATTTGAACCGAGGAAGATGAGTCTTCCAGGCGCAGCACTCTATCCACTGCTCCACATCGTTTCCAAAAGCACTATGTAAATGTCAGATGTTGTTGTTATTATTGTTATTATTATCCTTGAACAAGAGAATCCTAGCTTAGAAACTGATGAGACTTGTCAAGTAAGCCCTATAAGAATCATCTGATGGAACTGAAAGCAAGTTATGGCCTTCCCTGGAAATGAAAAAGAAAATGATCTTGTCCCTTACAGAGCTCAATGAGCGACCCATTGGTCAATCCTTGACACTTTTATAGGGTTCCTCTTTGTTTAATAAGTGATGGGAGGTTTGGTGGATGTTTCATTCCCACGTTTATACATTTTAAGACGTACTTTGGCCTCTTTCTACAACAGGCCAAGTGGCCTTTAGATCCAAAAGACCGTAAATCATAGACTTAGAATTGGAAGAGGTCTTAAAGATATTTCATCCAACCCATTCATTTTCAAAATGAGAAGCAGGCCCAGAGAAATCAAGTGACTTGCCCAAAGTCAAATAGGTAGTAAGTACCAGAGCTGAGGATCTCTTCTTAGGGATTTTGTTTGAGATACTGAGTTCTTCTTGGTTTTGATCCAGGACAAGTTAGATTTCAGAATGACATAGCATGTAGGTGTAAAGTATGGGTAGGTTTGGAACTGGTGGAAACAAACTTATGGGTGAGAGGGTGAACCTGAATAAATTTAGTGCTTCAGAAATTCTAGGCCATTTTGTTCCCAAGGACCATGTCAGTAGCAATAATGAGAAGGTATATCATCATGGCCTTAGTGGATAGAGAAGTGGGCCTGGATTCAGGAAGACCTGAGTTCATATCCAACCTCAGACATTTACTAGCTATGTCTTTGGACAAATCACTTAACCTCCATTTGCCTTAATCCACTGGAGAAGGAAATCTCAAACCACTTCAGTATTTTTGCTAAGAAAACCCCATGGACAGTATGGTCCAAGGGGTCATGAACAGTTGCGCATGACTGAATTGATGGAACAACAACAAATATCATTAGGAGGGTTTATATCTAAATTCTAATTTTATTTTCAGTAGTATTTATTGGCCTAGTAGATAGGAAATGTCTTCATTAGGGCAGTGGCAGATCTATTTTCAAAAATGTTTTGGTTTTTTTCTTAAAGTCAAACCTGTGATTTTGCTAGATTAAGGAATTCTCAGGAAGAAAACTCCCTCTGCCAATACAGATGGACAACTGTTCTATAGTTAGTATTTTAAAAGGAAACAAACAACTAAGATCCTGGCAACTGGTCCCATCATTTCCTGGCAAATAGAGGGAGAAGAAATGGAAGCAATGTCAGATTTTATATTCTTGGGCTCAAAGATCACTGTAGATGGCCACTGCAGCCATGAAATTGAAAGATGCTTGCTCCTTGGAAAAAAAGCTATGGCACATCTAGATAGCATACTAAAAAGCAGAGATATCATTTTTCCAACAAAGGTCCATATAGTCAAAGCTATGGTTTTTCTAGTAGCAATGAATGGCTATGAGAGTTGGACTATAAAGAAAGCTGAGCACCACAGAACCAGCACTTTTGAATTGCGGTGCTGGAGAGGACTTTTGACAGTCCCTTGGAAAACAAGGAGATCAAATCAGTCAATACTTAAAGAAATTAATTCAGGTGGTTCACTGAGAAGTCAAATACTAAAGCTGAAGCTTAAATACTTTGGCCGCACATTGAGAAGACAGGACTTATTAGAAAAGACCCTGATGTTGGGAAAGATTGAAGGCAAAAGGAAAAGTAGATGGCAGAGGATGGGATGGATAGATAGCATCATGGAAACGGTGAATATGAACTTGGACAGACTTCTAAGGATAGTGGAGGATAGAAGGGCCTGGTGGTCAAAAAGAGTCAGACACAATGGAGCGACTGAACAATAACAAGAAAGGGACAGCAAGTTTTGACCTATGGCCAAATTCAACCTACTGTCTGTTTTTATTCAACTAACCACTCTTAGCTGACTAGGAGGACAAAAACACGCAGGCTGAATTTGGCCAACAGGCCATAATTTGCTGTCCCTTGATCCAAGAGCACTGCCTCGGGCACTGAGAGATGCAACTTACCCAGGGTCACGCTGTCAGTCTATGTTAGAGGTTGTACCTGAAAAGTGGTCTTTCTGAGACTGATTCTCTCCATTAAGACCTCTCTATAGAAATACTCTTGAAAGTATCATACACGTATTTCACAAAGCAATGTCGTTCCATTTATTTGAAAATCCAAGAAATTTTCTCCTCATCCTTTGATGTGTATTTTGGAATTCTTTTGTGACTGGAGAATTTTTACCTTAGTTAAGTTTAGGTCATTTATCTCAGTATCCAGCAGATGGCAATGTGAAAGTTGCTTCTTGACTGATTTCTCCCACCCAATCCACTAAAATCCAGTTTGGAAGTATCCTTGTAATTTAGAGGTGACCTTGAGATCTCTGAGATTATGCTAGCAGAGCACAAGTTTTGGTGGGTCCTACAAATTGGAAACGCTTCCCAGGATCAGTAACGGCCCGCTTGGGTACCTACTGTCTAAAGACCAGCCTAGCTAAATTCAGAGAGGCTCATCACCAAAACATTCATCACCAGGTGATGATTTTTTTCAGCCCCATATTTGGTAAAATGTGTGTCAGTTGAGTAAACATCCATACTAATGAAATAATATATATTGAAGACCTGAAGAAAGATTTTAAGGTTGCAGTCCCCCAAAGCAATTATCTAGCAGATCGTCTCATTTTCAGGGGGTTTTGCCCTTTGGGTACCCTGTTAATCTCTTTCAAGACACTGGAAAACACTTTGCCTGCCAATTACCCTTAGGAATTAAATCATTAAAGCCAAGTTCTCACTGAAAATTACTCTGACACAACTAAAATTGTGAATCATTTGCTTATACCCTAATAAGCATATTCCTTATTTCCAGTTATTTCCAGTATTTACTCAGGGTTTCTTTCTAGATTCATTCTTCTATAATTAGCCCATTTCTTCCTTTCTTTTTCCACTTCATTTTTTTATGTCAGACCTAGGAGCCAAATACTCAAGCAGAACTACTAAATACTTTCGATCAAGCCATAAACATTTATTAAGTACCTACAATGTACCAGGTTCTGTGCTAAGCACGTCATAGGTAAAACCTCTCACTGATCTTTAGTTATTTTTATTTTTGATGTAACCATCTTACTTAATAAAAAAATAGTAATACATTAATGTATTAATAGTAATAAATAAGTAATAAATACTAATACAGTAATGTAATACTTTGGGTTCAGGTTTTTAATTTATGTATTTATTTCATCCACTCATAGGCAGCATGGTTGTAGTAGTGGAAAAAATGCTAGACTTGGAGATAGGAATTAAGTCTCACTGCCACTTACTACCTTGAGTACATTTAGCAGCCATAGATTTTTCATCTGTAATATGGGGGTGATAATATTTATGTTACCTACATGTTGGGGATATCGTGAGCAAATTCTTAACTCAATATATTATAGAAAGGTGAGTTATCTTTTCTGGGTTTATAAATAATATTACCTAGAATACAAAATAAATATTTATATGAATACACATTTTTAGAGACATTTCAGCTCAGACTGAATATCTGACACTATCATCAAAAACGTTTTGTTGTGGAGAGGTGACATGATATAATGGATACAGCGTTGGATTTGGAGTCAAGAAGATTGGCATTCAAATTCTACCTCAAATATGAATTAGTTGTGTGACCAAGGGCAAATCCATTAATGCTCCTGACCCTCAGCTTCCTCTTCTGTAAAATGGGGATTATCATAATACTTATATAAGTATTGGGCCCCCACCTATTACAGGACCCATGGCTTTCTATAAGTTGTGTAGCATTAGGAATCCTCTAATGCTGGGCAAGGTAAGATACAACCACCCCAAACCAAAGACTACACTTGGATGCAACTTCACCAACACCCTGCAACTCTCTGCTTACAGGCTCATTTCCTTGTTAAATTTTTCTTCAGGTTCATAAGCAGTTGAGCAAGATATGCTCAAACTCATCCCAAAGGCAGTCACCCTATCTCTAATCACTTTTCTGCCTTGAATACCACCAGCCTGAATTAGGGAGAATCTCCTCTCTCTTTGGGTGATTTTTTTCTTTCTCCATCCCAAAGTCTGCACTTATAAATGTGAATACAAATCATAGTTAATGATCATGTACTTTGTTGTTGTTTTTGTTGAGTCCTGTGTGACTCTTCATGACCCCATTTGGGGTTTTCTTGGCAAAGATACTAGAGTGGTCAGTCATTTCCTTCTCCAACTCATTGTACAGATGAGGAAACTGAGGTAAAAATGGTTAAGTGATTTGCCCAGGGTCACACAGCTAGTAAGTGTCTGAAGTCAAATTTGAACTCAAGTCTTCCTGATTCCAGGCCTGGCTCTCTACCCACTGTGCCACATAGATGCCTTCATGTATTTTAACAGCACTATCAAATACCGTAAATACCCAGAGTCATTAAACAAGGTTTATAGTAGACTGCAATATGACTTGAAGATGGTGACTATAAGGACCATTGTTTTCTCCCTTACCCCTCCCCCATCAGTTGGAAGGGGAAATGTGAAGAAAAGTGGTCAGACTGGAGTTTCCCTAGGTAGTCCTTAAAGAAAGAAGGGGTGGGGGTGAAGAGGAAAGAGAAATGAACTGCAGGCTAGACTTTGCTCTCATTCAGCGTCACAGTTGCTGGTTCCTGGTCTCTCTTCCTCTGGTCTGGTCAATATGTCACTTCCATTCTTCATCTCCCTATGGACTGGTCATAATCCTTTTTTTCTTTTTTCTTTCTTTTCTTTTCTTCCAGTCTTGATTCTATAGTTCCTTGCTTTCCATAGCAGCAGGACCAATGCATTCTTCCCAAGCTCCCTGGGAGCTCCCTGCCAAACTCGGTAGGAGAAGTATGGACCTAAGTGCTACTATGCTTTCTTCTCATAGTTTCTCCTTAGAAGGAAGGTCAAAAGTATTGGAAACCAGCAGTAATGCAATCTCTCCTGTATGATTGAATTCACTCTGGCCTATAGTGTTCTAGCATCAATGTCTATGGAGGAGGGATTACACTTATCTCATAGGGTTGCTGTGATTATCAAATGAGATCATGTATGTAAAGGATTTTGCAAACTTTAAAGTTCCATATAAATGTGAGTTTTAGGTGCTGAATAAATATTTGTTGATTGACTGAAAGAAGGCACATAGTCCCATATTAGGTATTGCATGTGATCAGCTCCTTGGCCTCTAGGAGATGCAATCTGAGAGGAGAATGTAATAGTTTGACCATGGTAGAGTTACAATAAAAGATCACTAGTATTTAGCTCATGAGTCAGCTAGCCAATCAATGCAGTCAATTTTCAATTGAAGAGTTTCATTAGAAAGTACCTTTGGTTTTTTTGTTTTGTTTTGTTTTTCCTTTCTTATTTACTTATTTTAGTTTTTAACATTCATTTCCACAAGATTCCGAGTTCCAAATTTTCTCCCCATCTCGCCCCCCCCCCCCCCCCAGACAGCTACCATTCTGAATACCCCTTCCCCTAATCTGCCTACACTTCTATCACCCCCCCTTCTCTTATCCCCTTCTCCCTCTATTTTCCTGTAGGGCAAGATAGAGAAAGTACTTTTCTGAGGCAAAAGCAGCTAGGTGGTGCAATTGGTTAGAGTGCTGGGGGCCTGGAGTCAGGAAAACTCATTTCCACCCTGGGTAGGTCACTCAACCCTGTTTGCCTCAGTTTTCTCATCTGTAAAATGACCTGGAGAAGAAAATGGCAAACCACTCCATTATGGGGTCATGAAAAGTCAGGCGTGACTGAAAAATATTCAAACAACAACAAGGTAAGGCAAAAGTTTAAAACTTTACAATGCATACAAACAGTTTTATCACTTTGGAACCTGGTCAGGAAGCCAAGGTCTCTGAAACACAGACAGTACTCACAGGGTTAATGCAAAGCCACTTGGATCCAAAGTGAGAGGTTTATATCAATAGCCTTTTGTTCCCAAAATTTGTGCTATGAAGCCTGTATCCAGCTTCTTGGCTAGATGAAGATTCACTTTTAAAAAATGAATACTTCTGAGGTTGCCAAAGGTTGCCATCTTTACAGCATTAACACCTTTAATAAGGTAGCAGTGAATATAAGGATTGCATGCAACTGCTAATCACAACCTTTGGCCAAAAGCAATAAAATTCTGACCTGAACCATCATAAAAGCCTTGCACCTGTTCTTTAATGGAAATTGGCTTGTGCATTATTAGGAATTTTATAAAATTACTTGTTGAATGGAATTGAAACATCTTCATTGGAAAAGTTAACATTCCAACATGTACTTATCATACTCAACTTTTTTTTTTCTTTTTGGCTAGGCAATGGGGTGACTTGCCTAGGGTCACATAGCTAGTAAGTGTCAAGTGTCTGAGGCCAAATTTGAACTCAGGTCCTCCTGACTCCAAGACTGGAGCTCTATCCACTGTGCCACCTAGCTGCCCCCCATACTTAACTTCTTAACATTTCACATTTATTAGAATTTTGTTTCCCATCTCTACCCTATATTGTGGGTGTCTTTACAATGAGATGAAGAAAAAGTAGAAAATCATTTCTTCCCTTCATATGATTTTAGTTTGTTTGATTTTCAAGAAAATGGGATGGATATTGTGCAAGAGAATGTCTTTTAAGTTTTCTGTAATTGAAATCCACATGCTTGTAATCGGTTGTTTATACAAAAGCACTTGGAAATCAAAAGAGACAATTGTATGCTTTTCAAGCTGCATGGTGCAGGAAAAAGAGCTCTGGACTATGTTTGTTGTCTGGATTCTACCACTAATTAGTTGTGTGACTTTGGGCAAATCACTTCTTTTCTCAGGAGCTCTGTTTTTTCATCTATTACATATGTTACATAGGTCCTCAAAATTCCTTCATAACTCTGAAGCTCTAGGGTCCTATTTAATTAGCCATTGGACTTTTGCACTGTTAAAAATTTTGTGCTTGAAAAAAGATTATAGAATAACATAAGAGCTCAGATATTGGGGCAAAAACTAAGTAGACTTGAATGGTTATCTAAATAATGCTGGTCAGCTCTATTTTTAAAATTTTCTATTTAAAATAATATTTTCTTTCCCCCAGTTACATGAAAAGACAATTTTTAACATTCATTTTAAAAAAATTTTGAGCTCTAAATTTTCTCTCTCCCTCTTGCACCTCTCCCCTCTATGAGACAGTAAGCAGTTTGTTATACATGTCCCATCACGCAAAACTTATTAGCATGTTGTGAAAGAAGACACAGACTGTGTCCCCCCCCCAAAAAAAACATGAAAAAATACAGAAAGTGAAAAATAGTATGCTTCGATCTGCATTCAAACTCCATTGGTTCTTTTTCTGGAGGTGGGACAGCATTTTTCATCATAAGTCCTTTGGAATTGTCTTAGATCATTGTATTACTGAAAAGAGCCAAGTCTATGATAGTTGATCATCACACAATGTTCCTGTTACTGTGTACAATGTTCTCCTGGTTCTTCTCACTTTTCACTCAGCATCAGTTCATGTAAGTCTTTCCAGGTTTTTCTGAAATCTCCCTGCTCATCATTTCTTATAGCACAGTAATATTCCATTATAATCATATACTACAAAACTTATTTAGCTATTCTCTAATAGATGAATATCCCCTCAATTTCCAATTCTTTGCTGCCACAAAGAGAGCTGCTACAAATATTTTTGTACAAATAGGTCCTTCCCCACCCCCTTCTTTTTTGGAGGTCAGCTCTAGTAAGATTCATTTGTGTCTTTTACTTAGACATCAGCTTAGCTTTATTTGCCTTAAAGAATGGGTTGACATAAGTAGGGACTCTGGGCCAGGTAGAGAGGACAGAGACATCATTCACTTTCTAAAACTATTTCTAAAGTCTACCTCACAATTTCCAAGCAGTTGTAGACTGGGTTCTTTAGAGAAATAGAGAAATGATGGAGTGGGGGGTTGAGATGGGGGAACAAATTCAATCCATTTTTGGCTACAAATTGAAATCTGATATTGCAAGTAGTGTTGGTAGTAATTACAAATTCACAAAATCTTTTACTCACTTGCAAACATAAGTAGGCCTATATTACAGCTTATAATTTTTAATTTTTTGAGTTTAGCTTTCCTTTATGGCTATGGAAAAGGACTTTGAATTTGAGGTTTGATTAGACACATTACCTTAAAAGTTTATCATAAGTGGCTATGATGGGCCTGGAGTTGGATAGACCTGGGTTTGAATTTTGTCTCTATCATGTGACATTGTTCAAGTCATCCCTGTGTTTACATTTCCTCATTAATCAGTGGGGTTAATGGCATCTACCTCACAATGTTGCCCTGAGACTCAAATGAGGAGATTTGAAATATATAGCTTTGCAAACCTTAAATCTCTCTATAAATGTCAGCTCTTATTATTACTGATTTGTGACTATATCTGTTCTGGAATTTTTTGTTTGTTTGTTTTGTTTTTTGCTAGGCAATGGGGTTAAGTGACTTGCCCAGGGTCACACAGCTAGTAAGTGTTATGTGTCTGAGGTGGGATTTGAACTCAGGTCCTCTTGACTCCAGGGCTGGTGCTCTATCCATTGTGCCACCTAGCTGCCCCATGTTCTGGAATTTTAAAATTCTTTTTTTGGAACTGGACTCCATTAGTGGAAGTAGATAATCAGCAGTGGTGAGTAGTGTATGCCTATGTAAGTTTATAAAGTGTTCTCAAGGACCATCTATATAAAAGATGTACATAATTGTGCTTATTAATTGTTAGCATGTTTCAAAAGATTTCAAACAACTGTATCCTTGTATAGCTACAATTAACATAATGCAGTGGAAAGATCAAAGGATAAATCCTCTAATTTTTTTAAAGTATGTGATAGGAGGGGCAGCTACATGGTGCAGTGGATAGAGCTCCAGCCTTGGAGTCAGGAGGACCTGAGTTCAAATCTGGCCTCAGACACAAAACACTTAGTAGCTGTGTGACTCTGGGCAAGTCACTTAACCCCAATTATCTCACCAAAAAAAAGTTATATGATAGGAGTTATGTAAGAGTAAAGCACATATGCCCATTGTCTTCATTATTACTACAAAGTGCTAGAAATGCAAATTCCAGCATTAAGACCAAAATAAAAAAAAAAAAGAAAGAAATCACAGGAATAAACACAGGCAAAAAAGGAAACAAAACTATAACTTAGCATGATATGATGGTCAAGCTAGAGAGTCCTAAAGAATCACCTCAAAAAAGGAAATGAAACAATAAATTCAGCAGATATAGAATAAATCCATAGAAATCATCAACATTCCTGTATGTTGCCCACAAAACTCAGCAACAAGGAGATGGAAAGAGAAATCCATCTAAAATAACTAGAGAATCTATTAAATATTCAGGAATCTATTGACCAAAATACACCCAGGGACTATATGAATGCAACTGTAAAACACTTTTTATAGAAAAATAGACACAAGTAATTGATGAAATATTAATTTCTTATGAGTAGGTTGTCCGTGTAACAAATATGACAATATTACCTAAATTAATTTACTTATTCAGTGCCTCAAACTACAAAAGGATAATTTAATAGAACTAGGAAAAATAATAACAAAATTAATTTGGAGGAATCCATCTAGAGTAATGACTTACTATTTGAACAAACTTCAGGGACACTTGGATAGCAGCCTGGCAGGAATTAGGTATAGACCAACATCTTACATCATATACCAAAATAAATTCCAAATGTATACATAAAAGATGTACTTGGACATAAAAGGTGACATCATAAACAAATTAGAGGAGCAAGAAATTACCTTTTCAATCTATGGATAGGGAAAGAGTTCATAACCAAACAAGGGATAGAGAGGTTGTAGAAAATAAAATGGACAATTTTAATTATATAAAATTTTATTAAATTTTATACATTTTATTCTAAATTATATATTATATATGTTATATATTATATATAAGTTATATATTATAAATTATGTATAAATATATAAATTGTATACATTCTATAAAATTTTTAAATATAACTAATATATAAATATATCTAATATATAAATATATAAATACATGCATATTATATATATAACTAATATATATATAAAATATATATAAATATAACTAATGCTTTTAAAATTAGAAGGGAAACAAGTAGCCAGGGGGAGAAATCTTTTCAGCAAGTTTCTCTGACAAAAATCTATTATCCAAAATATATAAGGAACTAATTGAAATTTGTATGAATAAATGCTGTTCTCCAATAAATCATCAAAAGTAAGAAAAAGTCATTTTCAAAAAAAGAATCACAAATTATAACAACTATATGAAAGAATGTCCAAATCATTAATAATTTGAAAGATACAAATTAAAACCACTCCAAGGTTCCTTCTCACACTCACCAGGTGAACAAAGTTGGCCAAAAAAAAGGAAAATAACAATCACAGTCATACATTATTTATGGAGCTATGAATTGGTCCAGCCATTCAAGAGGGCAATTTGCAATTAAGCCCCCAAAGGTTACTAAAACATGCCTGATATCGATCCAGAGACATTACTTCTGGCCATATACCCCAAAGAGATCAAAGAAAGAAGAAAAGGACCCAAATGTACAAAAATATTTATAGCAACTATTTTTTGTAGTAGCAAAAAAGCCCTAGAAACTAAAGGGGGTGACCACTTACGGGGGAATGGGTAGACCAAATATGGTATATGAATGTCATGGAACATCATTGTGCCATAAGAAAGAATGAAATAGATTATTTCAAATACATCTGGGAAGGATTGAATGAACTGATGAAGAGCGAAGTGAGAAGACTCAGTAGAACAACTTATACAATAACATTCTAAAGAAAAATAAAATACTTTAGAATTCTCATTCAAGAAATGACAAATCATGATTCTAGAGGACTCAGGATGAAGTATGCCATCCAATTCCTGACAAAGAAGTGAAAATCTCAAGATTCAGTATGAGGCATACATTTTAAGCCAGGTCAATGAGGGAATTTGTCTTGCTTGACTGCATATATTTGTTATAAGGATTCTCTCTCTCTCTCTCTCTCTCTCTCTCTCTCTCTCTCTCTTTCTCTCTCTGTCTTTCTCTCTCTGTCTTTCCTTCTCTCTTTCTCTCTATTTTGTTAAATTCAGAAAGGGTAGGGGAGTGTGACAGATAAAGAGAGTAAATTATTAAAACAGAGTAAAAAGAAAAAAAAGTAATGCAATTTAAAACGCATATATATGCATATATTATAAGGGAAAAAATTTTCTGTTAAGTATCCTACTGAAATGCATTTAATTTTACATGCATATTACTAAGAAGCAAAGGGGGTATAATGGGACAGAGGGTCAGTCCAGAATCAGAAAGATCTGAATTCAAGTATCATTTCTGCAACATGCTGCAAGCTGAGTGCATGTCTGTAGACGAGATTTTTGTGCTCCAATCAACTTTGTAAGACTATGAGTTGCATCATAGATGATCTATATTAATTGGAAGAATTTCCATGCCAGGGATGTCCTGCACTGAAGAAATGAGAGAGAAAGAGAAAGAGAGAGAGAGAGAGAGAGAGAGAGAGAGAGAGAGAGAGAGAGAGAATTTTAGTTTTCTGTTACTCTACTCTGTAAGTTTCATACAAGTATGGGTCAGTATTTCTCCCTAAATATTTTTAAATGTTTCTCTGCACCTACAACTCAAGATGTTTTCAAGATATTAACTAATTTTTCTTCCCCATTGTCACCTTATTTCTTCCCATTTTTTCCATAGAAAGAAGCCAGAGCTGTAATTTAGACACTTGGTCAGGACCATCAAAGGAATCACTTTTAGGGTCTAAATTGTTCCTGGGGACTTAAGACAGAACACCAGATCCTATCTCTTCCTTAAAGCTGGAATGGCATGGCAGTGACCTACAAATATTTTCATTGGTGCTGAGATGAAGCAATTTATTTGCTTTTGAGAACTTCTAAAGCTAAGTATTCAAAGGAAAGGAGTTGAGGAGATGAGAAAAAGGAAGACAGAGATAAGCTACTAGCAGAACTTCTTAGGCATTCAGATCACTCGGTTTTCCTTGAAGCAACAGTCTTAAGAGCTGAGTAAATCCCTTGCCTTTGAAGTGTCCTCTGACTGTGGTTGAAGCTGATCTCTGTGGAGTGAAATAGTGGAAAAGAAACAGTCTGGCAGGTAGACTCAAATACCATTGTTGATGAAGTGCTGGTTCCACTTTACTGAGGAGCATCTTCTGTGGCTACTTCAAAAGCCAGAGATAGGGGCTTCTCCATGACCTCTCCTGCTGTGTATGCGTGGGAGACAGAAGGGAAACCAGCAGTTTTCAGAGTGCTGGAGATCTATCAACTATACTAGTGGGATACTCTTAATAATCTCTCATATTTGCTCCTTTCTCCCTCCTTCCCACCTTCTTTCCTTCCTTCTTTCTTCTTTCTCTTTCCTTCCTTCCTTCTTCCCTTCCTTTCTTCTTTCCTTCCTTCTTTCTTTCCTTCTTCCCTCACCTTTCCTTCCTTCTTTCCTTCTTCCCTCCCTCCCTTACCCTCCCACTCTTCTTTCCTTCCTTTCTTCCTATCTTCTTTCCTTTCTTCTTTTCTTCCTTCCTTCTTTCATCCCTCTCTTTCTCCCTTCCTCCCTTATTTTCTTCCTTCTTCCCTTCTTTTATTCTTCCCTTCCTTCTGTCTTTCCTCCCTCTCTTCTTCCTTCCTTCTTCCTTTCCTTCTTTTATTGTTTCCTTCCTTCATTTGTTCTTCCTTCCTTCTTTCCTCTTTCCCTAAAACATGAAGAAACTGTCCTTAATATCCACTTGACCAAGTAGGCTAAGGATCAAGCCAAGTCACTCTTGATACAGATTCCCAGTCGTTTAGATCACTTGGTCACTCAAGAGCATAAAAAGGCCTGAGTGTTGTGTCCGTGGTGCATATCTTTTCTTTGCGATGGTTAAGCAAGATTTTTGTCAACCATCAAGTGGCCGGTGGGAATCTCATTTCATTCCCATATTGGGCTGAAGCTCTCAGTGGAATAGCTTGATTCAGGCCTAACTCACAGCACAATTCAAACATGAACCTCTAATAAGTCCAGATACTGGAAATGAGCATCCACTTTCAAGTATACCTGATTTTAAGGAAACTCACTAAAGATAAAATAGGGTGCCATAGGATCTTCCCCAACAAAGTTAATGACAAGAGAAGCTAAGGCTGGGTTGTACCAGCTCACTGCTGTAATTTAGCCATGGCAAAGAATAATATCATTAAGCTCTGGGACCAACTTGCCAGAAAATAGATAGTAGCAGAAAATATGAGCATGTCATGCTCTCAACAGTATTTAACTCATGTTACTTTAGTTATAATTACCGATAGCTCTTTTTTTTTATGACCAATCAATCGACAAGAATTCCTGTCCATAAACAGCTTATATTCTGTCAGAGAGGTAACATGTACATTTTTATATGGGTATATGAAGAACATATTTTTATTGTTCAGTGGTTTTCAGTGTTTTCAGTGTTTTCAGCTACGTCTGATGCTTTGTGACACCATTTTGGGGGAGTTTTCTTGGCAAAGATACTGGAGTGGTTTGCCATTTCCTTCCCCGGCTCATTTTACAGATGAGGAAACGGAGGCAAACAGGTTAAGTAACTTGCCCAGTGTTGCACAGCTAGTAAGTATCTGAGGCCGGATTTGAACTCATGAAAATAAGTCTTCCTGACTCCAGGCCTGGAGCTCTATCCACTGCATCACCTAGCTGCTCTATCTAGAATATATACAAAATAGATAAAATGGTGACATGTTTAAGTTGTTTACCAACTCTTGAAGTATATGCAAGGATAACAATGAGCGCTTATGCAGAAAAATATTGAGGAAGCGTAATGATATAGTAAAAGAACACTGGCTCTGGAGGCAGCTAGATGGTATAGTGGATAGAACACTGGGGTTTGAGTCAGGAAATTCTAAGTTCAAATCTGGCCTTAGACACTTACTAGCTGTGTGACCCAAGGCAAGTTACTTAATTTCTGTCTGCCTCAGTTTCCCCAACTGTAAAATGGGGATAATAATAGTACCTACTTCACAGGCTGTTGTGAGGATCAAATGAAGACGATATTTGTAAACCACTGTTTCTTTCCTTTCTTCTTTCCTCTGGAGAGGACCTGAGTTCAAATCATGCCTCTGAAGGTTCCTAGCTATATGACTTCAGTCAAGTCATTTAAAATTTCCATCATCTATAAAATTAAAGGGTTAGACTAGATGACCTTTATAACTTTTTGGTATAAATTTAATTTTTCTCATTAGGCACCAATGAGTTATTTTGCTAAAAAAAAAAAGTCTTGTTATGGTAAAGAAACCAATCCCAAACAAATATTATATAGACCATATAAATGCCAAGGATCCTTATTCCAGCTCCCACCCTCACTGAGGAGTAGGGTTTCCAGAATTAGGTTGGCTAAATTTTCCTTTCACTCTTCTATGGGTACCTCTGAGGGGTGAGGGATAAATCTCTAGTTGTTGTCTTGAGCCTGTAACCTTCAAGATTATCAGTTGAGAATCAATTAACCATAAATAGGTTTTAGAAAGGGATGTTGTTAGCCAGATTCACTCTGGCTCTCATTTATTGGTCAACAATAGGTTCCAATCCAAGCCTGACTTAGTGGTCATTGTTTGGGCCCTGATTGACTCAGAGTAAATGTAAATAACAATTGTTTCCATTTTGGCCAGAAACCTTGAGGGTCTTCCCAGATAGAAAGGGATATTTACTTGTGTGCTACAGTAAGAGTAGTTGATAGAAAACATCCTCCCCAAAGTCTGAGACACCCTCCTGCACAATACAGATGGAGTTCAAGGGAAAATGGGCTCCAGGTTCAATAGCATATGTGGCAAAGGGAGATTTCAACTGTTCCTGGTTTCTGGTTTATCATTTGTAGGGTGCTCAAGAAGTTACCCTTAAGCATGATGGTGAAAGTGTGTCCATTTGTCCCTGGTTCCTAATGTAGCTACTATCGCTAGTAATCTGGGGATACTGCCATAACACTGATGGGAAGATGGGAAGATGGAAACTTCACAGACACTGTGAAGTTCAGCAGAACTTCCTCTGGCCAAAGAAGATAGGGGGTAGGAGATCTGGTCAAGTCTGAAGCACCCTCCCCAAAGTAATTCCTTCTCAGAGAATTCCATGCTTGCTTAAGTTTCTGTCATTTAATCCTCTCTCAGTTTGCTTGATAATTTATTAGTGCTTCTTCTGCAACATCATTCTTTATTTGAAGGTAGCTAGGAGGTGATTGATTTATTGAGAGTTAAAAAGGCTAAAATGGAGTGGAGTGGTTTCAAGTCCATCCTTATAACTATAGTAAAATAATTTTAGGTCCAATCCAGTTTTCTCACTATCAAACATCTATTCATTCAATCCCATACACAGTCATCACATTCTTAAGTGAATCACTTCATCTGTATCTGGAACATGTAACCAAATCAGCTCATACAATCCTTTTTTTTAAAAAAAAATTTTTATCTATCTATCTATCTATTATCAATCTATCTAAATTCTATGTATATCTATATGCATATGTGCATATACACATATTTTATTGATGCCACTTGTCCTTATAGCTGTAATTTCTGAAGAAACAAAAACAAAAACAAAAACTCCCCAGTCCCCAACCTTCGACTGAACTCTCTTTTGAAAGATTTTTGTTAAAAACTCCTTCTGGAAATATTGGTATAGTCATGTAATTTATGTTTTTGTTATTAATATGGTCATAGTAAAGAGCACCAGACCTAGAGTCAGGAAGACCTGATTTCAAATCTGGCCTCAGACATTTACTAGAAAGCTAAGTATATTTCAGCGAGTCACCATGTTTGCCTCAGTTTCCTCCTCTGTAAAATGAACTGGAGAAGGAAATGGCAAACCACTGTAGTATATTTGCCAAGAAAACCCATGTATTGGGTAATGATGAGTCAGACATGACTGAAAAGACTAAACAACAAAAAAAAATTACACTTAAAGTTTTCTTAATATTGAACCAATTCTGAATCCCTCATTTAGAATAAATCCAACCTGGTCATAGTGCAAATAATTTTATTATGTGACTATAGCATCTTTGTTAATATTTTATTTAACATTTTTGCATTTATGTTCATTTGAGATTTTAGACTTTAGATTTCTTTCTTTGCTTTATCTTTCCCTGGTTTAGGAATCAGGACAATATTGTCTCATTTAAGGAGTTTGGAAGGTTCTTTCTTTCTCTATTTTTACAGACAATTTATATAATATTGGAATTAATTCTTTGATAGATTTCACTTGGAAATCTATCTGGTCCTGTTTTTTTCTTTCACTTCAACTTTTATTGTTCGTTCTATTTCTTTTTTGAGAGACAGGGTTATTTAAATTCTCTCTTTCATTTTTGTTCTGTTAAAATCAATTCCTAGTTAAATTAATTCACTTTTTTGTTTTCAATTTTATTTATTTTTCTCAATTTTCAGAATTTCTATTTTGGGGGGTTTTAATCTAAAAAAATTCAGGGAGCAGCTAGGTGATGCAGCAGATAGAGCACTGGCCCTGGAGTCAGGAAGACCCCAGTTCAAATTCCACCTCAGACACGTGTTACTCACTAGCTGTGTGACTCTGGGCAAGTCAGTTAACCCTGATTGCTTTGCAAAAAAAAAAAAGAAGAAGAAGAAAAATTTGCTTTTCTAACTTTTTAGTTGAACATACAATTCATTTATTTGTTCTTTCTCTCTTTTGATGATGAAAGTGCTTGGAAATAAAATTTCCCCTAAGGACTGCTTTTGGCTTGATGTCTCATTGTTGTCATTTTCTTTAATGAAGTTAGTTGTTGTTCCTGTGATTTGTTCCTTGACTTAAGGATTCTTTAAAATTGAATTGTTTAGTTTCCATTTAAGTTTGAGGCCTTTATAAAGAACAAGCAGATGAAGAAAGAGAAAGAAGCTTATTAACACTAATTAATGATTGAAGTTTTCCCTTCATATTCTCCTGCCTCTACTTTCCTCACTAAGCCCAGACCCTTTTTTCTAGTACTAGTACTTTCTTTCTCCCTTTTAAATTCCCTTTTTGTGAGTAATCCTCTGAAGCTGAAATTTGTTTGCTTATGAACTCTGATTCTACCCTTCCTGCCCCTTATTACTCCTTTTCCTTTCCCTATCCCTGCCTGTTTCTCTATTGAGTTGAATATATTTTTATACTAAGTTCTGTTTGTGTATGTATTTGTGCATGTGCACTTGCATGCATGTGTGTGTGTGTGTGTTCAGCCTTCCTTTATTTGTTTTACATAGGAGTGAGGTCATTAGATACCTTTTCCTCTAACCCTTTCTTCATGTTTATATATTCTTCTTTTCAAAATGATTAGTTCCTCCCTTCTCTTCTTCTTCATTTGTTCCCTAGTGGATTTCTTTTTCTCCCTTTCTTTTCTTTTCTCTATTAAAACCAACAAAACTATACCCTATGGCTCCCTCTGTATGTCTTGAAAACATTAAAAATTCCAAAAGATCACTTCCCTGTCATCCCTCATTAGAGTTTAGGCCCTTTATCATCATTTACTCTTTTCCAGTTGCTCAAATATACTTATCTTTTTAGGTTTCTCTTGATGCCTGTGTTTGCATTTCATACTTTCTACTTAGCTCTGATATGTTCATCAGGAATGCTTAAAATCTAATCCATTTTTTCCCTTGTAGAATTATATTCAGTTTTGCAGAATGTCATTCTTAGTTGCAAGGTGTTCTCTTATCTTTTGGAATATCACATTCCATTCTTTTCTTTTCTTTATTGTAGTTGCTTTTGAGTCTTGTGTGACTTTGACTATACTCCTTGAATATTTGAATGCTTGTAGTGTTGGGTTTTTGTTTTTTTGTTTTTGTTTTTGTTTTTGTTTTTCAGTTTGACTTGCCAGCTCTGGATTTTGGAAGTGACAAGTTGGTCTCTACTCTCTAGAAGTTTGCATTATTAAAGAGTGAGATAAAAACATAAAGGGAAGCTGGAAGGAGGGAGGGCAGTGAGATGTATATGAGCACAGGGGCAAGATTGGAACAGTTTAGAGTTGAGCCAGGAGTAAAGCGAGAAGCATGTCTGGGGCTCCTTCAAAAATGGTGGCCCTGAGTAGGGATTTACCAATCAGTTGAGTAGGCAGGGCAGGATCATCCAGAAGTGGACAAGGCAACTGCAAAGGAAGGAGGAGGTGGGTAACTCGAGCTCCAGTCAGAATAACCTGGACAAAATGACTGGCAGTGGGCCCCACTCTCTGTCATTGTCTTTGACTTTTATCTCAGTCTCCAGGTGATTGATTCACTATGGGTTCTGGCTGTGTCCAGGTACTATCTTCTTGCACAAGCCACAATAGAGAGTTGGTTCTGTTCTCTGCTATGTCACTGATGGACCTTACTGGGATTTTGGAGATGATACTGGTCTTGCAAAACCCTTCCATTACCAGCGCTGGTGCTCAATCACCAAGCTGGCCCTCAGTGACCTGTGTTGCTTTATGGAGTGCACAGCTGAGCTCTATGTCTCTGTGTAGTGACCTATGGAGGCTGACTCTGTTTCCTGATTCTGTTCTGCTAGTCCAGGGCTGAGACTGGCTTTAGGCACTCGATTTTTAGAATTTGAGCTTGCAGCTCTTCTGTTCAGAGCACCAATTGGCTATAAATCCATTTACAAGAGCTGCTGGAATCCTTCACACAGATTCCCCTCCCCACCTCCACCTGCTTCTGCATCTACCTGAACTCTTATGAAGCTCAGGTGAAACTCTTTTCCCTATCTTCTCATTTCTGCCAGTCTTTTTGTGCAGTTCTGGACTCCATAGACACACATTCCCCCCCCCCCCCATATATCTTTATAATTGATCCTCCTGGGGTGCTATTCAGATGTTTTCTGTGATTTTGAAGGAGCTTTGGTGATCTTCTATGTCACTATCCTAACCAGAAGTCCCATTTCTTTTAATATTAGTGGTATAAAACATGTTTTATAATAGTTTATTTATAGGTTGCCACTTTTCATTTAAACAACATTCAGACCCTTTAGGGATAGAATTAAGTATAGTTATCCCTTCCACATCATGGGGGTTAGGAGCATAGCACCCCCATGGCCTGGAAAATCCACCCAAAATATTGTGGCCCTCCTTTTGTAATAGAGAAGTCTAGATTTTTAAACTTTTTTTTTAATGGGGTGTTTGCGGTACCTTATTGTAAAATTTGGGTTAAATATTTGTTCATAGGCTTTGTTTTGTCTGCTGGCTTTCACTTGTCATCTGTAGCTTCCACAAAAGTCCCCCCAAATTCCCATTTAATTTCTTATGCCTACCTGCGATACATCTAAACTCAGGATGGGAAAATTGTGATGTGGAAGGGATAACTGTAGTGGCTGTTGGTGCTATGTGTTTGTGTCACTTCCCTATATATCTTGGTTATTAGACTTTTACTGGTGATATTTGATGCAAATATTTTCCCTTCTCTATAATATCTCTTCTTATTCAGCATTTATTAATTTTATTCATGTAAAAGTTTCTACATTTTATGAAATCAAAGTTGGTTTTATTTCTGTCACTTGTCTGCTCAAGAATTCTCCCTCCTAGCCAAGCTTATGAAAGATAATCTTCTAATTTTTTTAATGGTATGGTATTTTTTCTTTTTTTCCCAACTCAATGCCTAGCTGTGTTGCATTACCCAACTGGATGAAATATCCAGATGTTTATGATTAATATTATTATTGTTATTATTAATTATTTTGATTAATAACACACATTTACATTTATGTAGCACTTCATTGTTATAAAACACTTTACATATGTTATTTCCCTTTGATTTTCCCAATGGCCCTTTCTGAGGGTAGGGGCAGTAACCCCATTTAATATATAAGAGAAATGAAGCTCAGAGAGATTCAATGACAACACTACCTGGCAGAGTAAGACTCAGACTCAAGACTTCTACCTTAAACCCAGGGCTCATTCCATAATACCTCTCTGCCTTTTCTATTGCCTATAATAACCAGTATAGTCTTACAGCCATAAGTTAGTTATTCTGATCAAATAACTATAGCATTAATATTTATGTGTCTTTAATTTAAATATCTGTAGACTAGAAATGATAGATGGGGTGGTAGCATATATAAAGAAAATAGAAGTCTGGAGATATGGGGTGTGTTCCTTACTCTTCCACTAGCCGGCTGTATCATGGTGGGCAAATCTTTTAGTGTCTCTGGGCATAGTTTCATTATTTATAAAATAAGATAGTTAGACTGGACATTCTCTAAGGTAATGTCCAGTTTTCAAATTCTGTGTTCTATTATTTTACCCCTTATGTCATTGTGAGAACTGATATACTTTGTAAAGCTCTTTCAGGCCCACAACTGCAGGAATTTAGCTGAAGATGACATCAAAAAAGCATGAAGATATAGATTATCTAACTCAATTATTCAATCTGGCCAATATGTAATAGATGTCAAATGGCATCCTTTTTTTTGTGCCTGAAGTGTTCATCTCTGAAAGTTGGCCTCTCTCCACAATGGCCTATTTCCAAAAGTTTTTTCCCCCTTAGATTTTGATATTCTTTTATCCAATGCCTATGGAAGAAGAATCTCATGCCAGCACAACTTGTACTGACCCTGAACCTCCCTTCCTTCCTTTTCAGAGTAGGATAAGCTGATCAAATTAAGCTGGCAAAGTTGTCATCTGTTTATGCTTGACTCTTTCTCAGAGATGAATACTGACCCCAGCTTTCACCTATCCTGGAATTCCATTCCATTTTATGCACATTTAAATGCCATTTTGTGTAGAACACTGCATTAGGTGCTGGGGGTTACACAAACGTAAGACAACACAGGATTATTATCTAACAGTGGCATATGACACATGACACAAATAACTAATATACAAAAATCATAAATAAATGTTTAAAGTAAACAAATAAAATATTGGAGAAGTACAAAAAAAAGTGGTAAGGTAAGATCAGGTGAGTTCTTTATTGACTTTTAAGTTGATAGGTCTGTAATTAATTCATCCATCCCACAAACATTTATTAGGTACTTATTTTGTATAAGACTTTTGCTTTAGGCCTTGGAGGAGGCAAAAGAATAATTAAGATAGAATGCCTACTCCTGAGACGCTAACACAGGTCCTTTGATTACTTGTCCCACTGTTAGGGATTTCTACCTGGTTTGGGGTTTAGGTGAGATAACCTCTGTAGACCCTTCTAACCGACTCTGAGATGCTATGATTCTATTTTTTAGAAGACCTTGCTTCTCATCATTTTAGGTTTCCAGACCTGTTCATTAAGTATGCAGACCTCATTATGGGAACCTGAAAAACTACAAGGTTCACTGTAATTGCAAAAAGTTTGCAGCCTTTTGAGAAAGTACCACCGCCATGTTTGGGGAATAGGTATTTATTATGCAGGGCTTCTTGCTTAATGCAACCATCAGAACATGTGGAGTCTATAAAGGTCCAATTATCAGTCCATCACCATTTGCCCCAGTTTTAACTTACGTACTATACGTTATTGATTATACTTTCTCGATATCACAATCAGAAGGTTATTCCTTAGTAATGGTGTGTCAGAAGAGTTTTATCCTGAACTTCAAAGCTATCCTCTAAACCTCAAGAACAAAGGATCAGGATTTTGAAGCAGGGCCAAAGCCAATCTGTATGAATTAACGGTGGTCTAACTTACTATGCAGGAACTGAAGCCACCTATTTGGCTCCTGGGAACTTTCTCTCATCACATCAGATCAACCATCAGAGCTAAAAGATGACAAATGAGAAAGCCTTAATCTGTCAATTGTTTTATGTAAACTGGCTTAACTAACTCCAATGTCGGTTCCTATCAGTTTCATAATTGTTTTAAAGCACATTTTACTCTAAAGTAAATGGATTTCATTGTGAGCTCTCGAGAAAATAATTGTTGTTTAGTCTGTCCAACTCTCTGTGACCTCATAGACCATAACACACCAATGCTGTCCGTGGGGTTTTTGGGGGTTTTTTTGGCGAAGATGCTGGAGTGGTTTGCCATTTCTTTCTCCAGTGAATTAAGGGAAGCAGAGGTTAAGTGACTTGTCCCGCATCATATAGCTAGCAAGTATCTGAAGCCAGATTTGAACTCAGGTCTTCCTGACTCCAGGTCCAGCGCTCTATCCACTATGCCACCTGGCTGCCTCAGATAACTAGCTGCCTAACTGTAGCTAATTAGGTATAAATGAAAGTCAATACTATAGAATATATAGAAAGAAAAAAACATTTAAAACAAGAAGACTGGTAGGGCTCTTGTTATAATAATTAATATGTAATAGCTTGATGGAATTGGGTGAAAAGGTCTAGAGCTAGGGGTGGGGAACCTATAGCCTTGAGACCACATATAACCCTCTAGGTCCTCAAGTGTGGCCCTTTGACTGAATCCAAAATTCACAGAACAAACCCCCTTAGTAAAAGAGTTGTTGCAGGGAAATCTTTGCATGGAAAATCCATTCAGTGCTATAGATTTGCAATTCATCTGACATTTCTAGTCTTAGAGAATTCTTTGGGGGTAATGAAGAGGACTTGCCCATGGTCAAAGAGCTGGTACATGTTAGAGGTGAGATTTGAATTCAGGTCTTTCGAACTCATGGCTGACCCTTATCCATATATATATCATGCCATCTCTAATGTTAATACAAGTATTTGGGTTGACTCAGATATTGGAGGACATATTTTTAGGTGGACATGAAATTAACTGGCTTTTTTTGGTAAGGGGGAGCAATCTGGAAAAGTGATGGAACTCCTGGTGTGAAAATTCCTTCCACCAGGATGGATCAAGTGCCTTGGACACTAAGAGGCTGAGTGACTTGCTGGATGTCACACACCTGAAAAGTGCCAGGGCCAGGATTTGAACCCAGGTCTTCTTTACTATTATCCAGCCTTCTTTTTGCATACAGCATTGTGCCTTTCCAATCACTTGTTATAAAAGATAGAAATTTACTACCCTTCTCTCATCCTCAGGTCTTCCCAATTCCAGGTACAGTGCTTAATCCACTGCTCTACCTGGTTATCGCTATTTGAAGAGTACAGTGGATAATGCCTCCTGCACCAAAAAAGCTTTTATCCCACGCTACCTCAAAATAAAAAGCTACATACCTGAGCCAGTGTGGTATTTTGGAAGGAACATTGGTTTTGGAAGCAGAGGACCTGAGTTCAAATCCTACTCTCTGATGGTTGTTACCAGTGTGATCTTGGGCAAATCACTTGATATTTTTCTGGGTCTCACTTTTCCCATTTGTAAAAGGAGAGGATTGGACTGGATTGCTTCTGAGGTCTCTTCTAACTCAATTTGTGATTGACTATGACTAATCCATGCAAATTGAGAATTGGAGTACTCTGGGGTATTGATTTTCAAAATCTAATGGCCGTATTAGGCAGTATGTCATAATGGATAGGAAAATGCCATGAAAGCCCAGGTTCAAGTTCTGAATCTGCTATCTATGACTGTGTGACCCTGGGCAAGTTAGTTAACCACTCAGAGCTCTAGGCAGCTCTCTAAGACTTTTAAGTTGCAGTGGAAGAGTGTCCATGTCTGGAAGTCCCTTGTACTGGTGAAATCACAGGTCCATTTCCTATCCTTCGAATTCCTATAATACTCCAATACTTCCATGACTTGTGATTTCATTGATGTCCTGGCACAGGTCACCATTCCTCTATGATATAAATAGGTCTTTGAGAGCTATTGTGACTCAAAACCTAGTGGTGCAGTGGATAGGCACTGGGGCCTAAACTCATCTTCCCTAGTTCAAATCTGGCCACAGACAATTACTAGCTGTGTGACCCTGGGCAAGTCACCTACTCCCTTATGCCTCAGTTTCCAAATCTGTAAAATAAGCTGGAGAAGGAAATGGCAAACCATTCCAGTATCTTTGCCAAGAAAACCCCAAATGGGGTCATGAAGAGTAGATATGACTGAAAACAACTGAACAATAAAAAGTAGCTGAAAAATTCATCGTTGTATGGCAATTCTGGTGATGAGCATTGCATAATGTGGCCAGCTTGGTTTCTGGATTAATAGACATAGTCCAACATTTGGCCCATCCAAGCCTTGTGAGCTTGGTAGGACCTACCAGAGCTTGTTCTCCATTGGCTAAGCCTTTAAGAATGGCTGTTTGACTTTACCTTTCTGGGACTTGTTTTCTCACCTATAAAAGGAAGGAGCTGGGCTTGAGGATCCCTTTCAGTTCTAAATCCTATGACCTTGCGATCATACAAAAACAATACTGTTTACCTGGAAAGACACCTCCCTCCCTTCTTTGTAGAGGTAGGGGACTATGGATGTGGAACATTGAATATATTGTCAGAATCAGTTTATGTGTTTGTTGGTTTTTCCGGAATTCGCTTTTTTTCCGTATTATTTATTCTTTCAAGTCAAATGTGAAAGAGAAATCCACTGTTACTTAAACTGTTTCTAAACTCTAATTTCCTGTGGAGAGAAGGGGTAATTTTGAATTCCATAGGCAGTGTGATCCCACAATCTTGTCTTCTAGCCAAAGAAGTAAGATTTCCTGGGAGCCATCAACTTTGGAAGTTGCCTCATAGATAATCCCTGTTCAAGAATTCTTTAAATGCTTGAGTACAGATACCAGATTTTCTAAAGAAAGATTTCTCAATGAAGAAAGCTTCTTGGAAAAAAGGAGAAAACAGTCCACATGATTCCTTCATGGATTCTTACTTGGAAAGCAAAGCCAGTGAGTTATTCATAAAGTACAGGTCTAATGAGAAGGGCTAAGTTAGATTATCCGGTATGTATTTGTGGTCATAGCTACTATTCTTACTATGTCATCTCAGTAAATGCTTTTGCTTTGAACTAATTGTATCTACTGACTTTTTATAAATGGAAAGTACACTGATAGGGGCTCATGAACTATAGTTTTAGCAGGACAATCTAACTGAGATATACCCTAGACAGGGGTGGGGTCCCCTGTGGCCTTGAAGTCACAAGTGGCCCTCTAGGTCCTCAAGTGTGGCCCTTTGACTGAATCCATACTTCCCAGAACAAATCCAAGGATCTTCCAGGAGTCTAAACAATAGGGTGGTACTATGAGCCTTTGGAAGACTGTGGGAAAGAGGGAATAACTAGAATGACAGAAGATTGCTTTGATAGCAATCCCAAGTTCACTTCCCTTCTAGAGAGAATTTATATATTATATAAATATGTAATGTGTAATATAAATAAAAATTATAGAAATACAAATATTTTTATATTTGTTTATAGGCTCCTATGGGTCCTTAGAACTATATCCATTTTCTCTCAGGATGAAATAAAGGCTGTTCCATACCCAAAACTTATATTCATATTCTATGTTAAGTCCCTGTGCAGGAATTGGGGACCGTATTACTCACATTTGGGAAAACCTAGACACAAGCTAAACCTAAGCTTTTGGGGAGATTTTCCTGTATTAACTCAAGCTGGAAGCAAAGAACCGAAGAGAGCATTTACCTTTTGTGTGAACCCAGAGGACTTTAGGGGGCCCTGAACAATGAGTTCCAAGTCTATGTCTTGTATTTACTTATTCATATAAATGTTCTATCTCTCCAGTAGAATATAAAGTACTGTTTAATGTTTGTATTTGTATTTTTACAGCTTACAGAATGCATAACATATTGTAGGAGGTTAATAAATGCTTATTGATTGCTAATTGATTGATATTTTAAGGAAACTAGTTTAAGTTTAAACTATGAAAATGATTATCTAGTGTTAAATATGAGAGAAGTCATAAATGACATCCCCCGACATTTTTTAGGCTGGTTAAGTATAATTCCTTCTGGAGGCTACCTTCCCAATTTGCACTCACACATGTGCATTGGATCCTCAGAGGACAAGTGCTACTCTTAGATGCTAGGTGCAGGAATGGGGAACCTGTGGCCTTGAGGCCACATGTGGCCCTCAATGTCCTCAAAAGCAGCACTTTGACTGAATCCATACTTCCAAGAACAAATCCCCTTAATAAAAGGATTTGTTCTTGGAAGTATGGATTCAGTCAAAGGGCCATACTCAGGCTGTCCTTCTAAAACTATAGCTCATGAGCCCCCATCAGTGAACTTTCCATTTACAAAAACACAGTACATACAATTAGTTCAAAGCAAAAGCATTTACTGAAATGACATAGTAAGAATAGTAGCTATGACCACAAATACATGTAGAATTTAGAATACAGTAGTAGTGAGACACACATGTAGAGGACATATATTGCCAAGGCATTTCACAACTCCAGTACTGAAGGTCTTTGAGGTCTTTCCACATCTCATGATGTCCTCATGCTGTTCTTAGAAACCTCAGCTCTGTTTGACCTTATATGGTTTGTTTAACCTCTGGGTCTCATTTTCCCCTTCTCTAAAATGAAGGAAAAGGACTAGATCAGGGTCAGCAAACTCTGGCCTAGGTGCCAAATTCAGCCTGCCATTTGCTTTTGCAATCTTCCTGTAAGTTAAAAATAATTTTTGCATTTTAAAATAAGGTTTTGTTTTGTTTTAAAATGTAAAAACATGCCTAGCTGGGAGCATACAAAGGCAAGTCAGGTGGATTTCGCCCTCAGGCCATAGTTTTCTGACCCCAGACTATATGATCTCTAACATCTCTTCTAGTGCTGACAGTACGGTCTATTAAGCTTAGTCAACAGGGGAGTATGGGATATGTTTCAGAAAACTTTTTAAGGAAATTGAGGCATGTGGGCAGAAACTGGCTTGGAGATCAACCAGGTTAGGTTTCTAGATATCTTGATTACTATTAATGTGTGATAACTTCTCTCTCCTTTCTATGCTCAGTAGAATGTAAGTTCTCGGTGTATAGTGTCTATCTCTCTTTTGTCTTCTTTCATTCCCAGTGGCCAACATAATAAAAACTTATGGATTGGTTGGTTGGTTGGTTGATTACATGGTGCTGATTTGTTTAATATGGACCTTTGGATTCATTAGCCTACTACATGTCAACATCCTTCTGTCAGCTTGTTTGTGGAAGTCAGAGAAAATCACTTTAGTCACCCCCAAACCTTGCTTCCCTATTCCTTGTTCCCTTTCAAAGCATCTTGACTTTTGTTTCAGTTTAGTATGGGATAACCAAATAATCAACAACTTAAGGAAGTGTCTTCAGCTGCTCAGGAATACTTGAGGGATTGTGAAAAGCCAATTATCCTCAGATACCCAAGTCTGATTTTAGTTTGTACAGGGCAAAGACAATCCTGAATCCTAAAAGGGAAAAGGGGGAATGAATGCCTTGGTCATTTCAGATTCATGTGAAAATGAGCCCAGTGAACCCCTGCCAGCTTTGGTGTACAAAACCCTCATGGATTTAATGGTGTTTACTTGACCTTTAAACTTTAATATTATATTTACACGCCAGTAGTTATAATCTCTCTTTTCGACACAATGACTCTTCGTGTAGACACGGAGTTAACGTAGGGGAAGGAAGAGCTGAGTTGATCACAGTCTACTTTCTCTTATATACAACGTTTCAGTGTGCATTTAGAACAGATTTTAAAAATGAAGGAAGAGGCAGCCTAGTATATGGGCAAGAGCCTTGGGTTTGGAGGCAGAAGACCCAGGGCTGGATTTCTCATCTGTTACTTCTTGTTGCACAAGTCACTTCCTCTCTGAGCCTCAGTTTCTTCCACTATAAAATGAAGAGCTCATTTAGTAGAGTCAATTTTAGCTAAGTGAGATTTGATTCAATTCAGTAAACATTTATTAAACACCTACTATGTGCACGAAGCATGTCTGTCAGGGAGATAACATGATCTAGGGCAGGGTTTCTTAAACTTTTTCCACTCATGACCCCCTTTTGCATTTTTGCAGCGTTTCTAGGGGTTTCTTGGCATGAGGGTGTATGCAGTGCAAAGTTTGCATGCTGTATGTTCAAAAGCAAGGATGCAGTGAAGTTGTGCAATGCAACATTGGCAAATGCGGCTGGAAGCACCTTGGATTCATTATATATTTGATATTTAATAAAGTTTTGGTTGTTGCACATTCAGAAACCCTTTACTGTTGCCAAATTTTTCATGACCACATGTAAGGTTGAGACGCACAGTTTAAGAAGTGCTGAAGGGGATAGAGAGCTATTGGTAGAAAACCTGAGTTCAAGTTCTACTTATTACATATGTTGACTGTACGTGACCCTAGGCAAGGCATTGAACCTCCCAATGTCCTAGGCCAGTGCTTCTTAAACTGTGGGTCTCGACCCCATATGTGGTCATGAGAAATTTGGCAACAGTAAAAGGTTTCTGAATGCGCAACAATCAAAAATTAAAAATCAAACGCGTAATGAATCCAAGGTGTTTCTGGAAGTGCTTGCCCGTGTTGTATCATGCCACTTCACTGCACCCTTGGTTCTCAACACAAAGCATGCACACTTTGCACTTTGCACGCCCTCAAGTCATGCAACATGGAAATCAAAATGGGGTCCCAAGTGGAAAAAGTTTAAGAAGCCCTGCCCCAGGCAACATTCTAAGACTTTAAGTTGTAAAACAAATGCCAATCTACATTGGTAGAGAGAGTTTCCTCACTAATTTAATAATAGCTAACATTTGTTGTTGTTGTTTAGTCATTTTCAGTCATGTCCTACTCTTTGTGACCCCTTTTGGGGCTTTCTTGGCAAAGATGCTGGAGTGGTTTGCCATTTCTCTCCAGCTCATTTTACAGATGAGGAAACTGAGGCAAACTGGGTAAGTGACTTGCCCGGGATCTGGGGTCACACAGCTGGTAAGTGTCTGAAGCCAGATTTGAGCTCAGGTCTTTCTGACTCCAGGCCAGGTGGTCTGAGACTCCTGAGTCACCAAGACGCCCTGGGGCACTGGCCCTTTAGATACAAAGACAGAAAGAACAAGTAGCCCTTACGTTCATCTGCTCAGCAATATCTTAGTTGTTTCTCCATGGTTACATCAGGCAAGATGCCTAGAGAGTCTGATAGTAAATGGGAGCCTAGGACAGCTTTGTAGAAAGTCTTATTTCAGATCTGGACTTCATTCACATTATCTTCTCACATTCTTTCTGAGAACCTTGTTGCTTAACATTCATCCCAGAAAGAACAAGTCATCATCACAAACTACGGAGCTGGTTGGCAGGATATCAAATAGCTGTGTTCATTTCTTCTGTTGATTACCTTAAAAAAAAGTTTTAACCACTGCACATACTTGTCCTTTTGGTCTGACTGACTGGTTGTTTGGGTGTCTGGCTATACATCAAGGTAAGAGATAATCATCTAACCCTGAAGGTAATTTGACTGTTGTGCTTTGAGAAAAAAAAATCTGTCTCAGAAAAATCAGAGACTGAAACTATTCCAGTGTTCCAGTTAGGATTCTGGGGAACATGAGAACTAGGCATTGAGATATTCTTCAGCTGTACCATCATTCGATTGAGAAATATTTACTGAGTGTGTGCATACGTGTACAGCACTGTGGGAGAGAAAGAGAATCGTAGAAGTTGGAAGGCAACTTTGAAGCCATTTAATCAACTTGTACCTGAAGAAGCATTTTTTCTCTAATATCCCTGACAAAACAGTTTTCCAGCCTCTGCTTGCATCTCTAAAGTGATGGGGAACCCACCATCTCCTTAAGCAATCTAGGTCACTTTGATTGTTAATACATTGTGTTGGGTTACTCTTCTACATCACAATCTCTTGCTATGGGTGTTTAACACATCCAAAGCTGAATATGTTGTCTTTCCACCCAAACCATCTGTTTTCCCAAATTTCACTATTGCTGCCCAAGGCACCACCATCCTTCTAGTTACTCAGGTTTGTAACCTTGGCATTATACTATAATCCTCATTCTTCCTTATCCTATATGACCAATTAGTCACCAAATCTTGTCATGTCTATCTTCGTGACATCTCTTGTATTAAATCCTTTCTTTCTACTCACACAGTAACCATATCAGTTTAGGATCTCATCACCAATCAACCAGTAAGCATTTATTAATCACCTACTATGTGCTAGGCAGGCAGCTCGGTGGTACAGAATAGAATGCTGGCCTAGAGTCAGGAAGTTCAAATCTGACCTAGCTGTGTGACTCTGGGCAAGTCACTTAGCCTTGTTTGCCTCAGTTTGCTTATCTGGAAAAATGAGCTGGAGGAGGAAATGGTAAACCACTCTAGTATCTTTGTCAAGAAAACCCCCAAATGGGGTCACAAAGAGTTGGACATGACTGAAAAATGACTTAACAATAACAAGTGATCCAGTATAAAAAATGGGTTGGTACCTGGAGATTAGTATATGAGATAAGGCTAGGCAAGCAGAGTAACTTGACTGTCATGATAATCCATTAAATAAATGGGGGATTTGGAGGTGATCTTCTCTTGCAGGTTTTTCTCTCTAATTCTTCAGACATCAAATGTGTCTGCAGCTGTTGAACATACACACTTGAGACTATATCAGGGTCCAAAGCTTTAATTGTTAGAAATAAAGTTCTGGATTCTATTTCTGTGGTTCTTTTCCCCAACACTACCCAAAAAGAGTGCTAGTGCTGAGACTCAGTAAGATGTTCCATTATGCTATAAGTCCCTTTCAGATATCCACTAAAGGGAATGACCCTGATACTAATCCAAGTCTCTTGGAAGCAATTTCCTACTTTCCCAGCACTCCTTAGATGGGTATCCTTTCATGCTAATTGAAGGAAAAAATCACTTTGAATAAAATACAAATCAGAGAAATTATTTTAGACTTTTATAAGTGCCTAGTCCCATTCTTTGTTCAAACACGAGGAAATGATTTTTTAAAAAAAATTTTCCAGCTAAGCATCTTACCTGCCCTTTTGCAAGTTTCCAGTCATATCCCTTAGGGAAACAAAAGGCTATTTTTCTCAATAGGTTTTTTGACCCTTTCTAAAACACTGATCCTCATATTTTATTTTTTGCCTCCCTTTTTATCTAAAAAAAATATTCAATTTGTGAAGCTATGTTCCCAAACCCAAAAGTTAGCTCTCTTTTCTTTTTGGCATTGATCTTACCTGTCTCAAAAAGCAAGTTTTTCTGATGCAGAGATTTTTGAATTTAGAGTATTAGATTTTTAAGTAAGATAAGAACAGGAAGCCCTGTCTAGGGACTAGACCATTAATGTTCCTGGTTTCATCACCTCTTTCCTGTGACCCTGGGAAAAGAATTTATGTTTTTACAGTAAAATGAGGCTAATATTTGCTTCCCACTTCAGGCACATTGTAGTATTTATGTAGGCATTTCCCTCCTGTAATCCATGTCATGGATCACAGATTTCTAGAAAATCAATCTATTTATCAATAAATATTAATTACCTTCTATGTGCCAGGCACTGTGTTAAAAAACTGGAAAGACTCCAATATAATGTTCACTATTTTTTAAATTTTTTTTTAACAAAAACTATTGTAAGCTTTTAAGAAAGTCAATGTAAATACGTGGGCTACAAAGAATAGCAAATCTCTTAGACTGAGTGGATTGTGTGCCATGCTTTTTTCAAGTAGGTACATGTGTGGATGTGTGAATATCAACACAAAATTTTTAATTATGAATGGAATTCCAAGGAAATGCCACACAGTTGTGAAGACTGAAGTATCAGTTTCATTTTCAGGAACTTCCTTTAACTACTATCACCTGTGCTGATCATTTCTAATTCTGTATCTCTCAGGGGTCTCCACTGATTCAGAAATGAAGTTATAAAGAGAGTCAATGTGGCAGGACCATAAGGGGGTGGGGAAGAGATGGAATTAAAATGATAGGAAGAAAGTATAAGAAATAGTGATTTGGGTCAGGGCTGAGTGAAAAAGGGACAGAAAAGTAAGATCAGACCTCTATAATTTCTGAATGTTAATCCCATTATTTTCCCCCCACTTTCTTTTTCTTAGTAAACAAGGGGATGACAGACAGAGAGAACAAAGATTATAAAGAGATATGATGGAGCAAAAAAGGCAATTAACAATCATACTAATGAATGTGAATGGGTTAAACCCACTTATGAAATGGAGGATGGTAACAGATGGGATTTGAAAACAGAATCCAATAATATGTTGTTGACAAGAAACACACTTAAAACATAAAGACTCATGGAGTTAAAATGAGGGACTAGAGCAGCATTTATTACACCCTAGGTGAATCCAAACAAACAGGTACAAGGCAAAAGCAATAGGCAGTGAGACTACATCAGACTGTACTAGTAAAATAATAATACAATTCATCTGGAGGGAAAAGGTCAAGAATCTTACTGGAAATTATGACAAAATATAGGAATGAATGGGGCCTACCAGTTGCAGATATTAAACTATATTATAAATAGGAATCATTAAAACTATTCCAGGATACCCTAAGAGGTTTATGGGTTGTCTCTTCCTTCCTTCATCCATTTTGTTATAGGCCTGTGACTAGCATCTCCAATTCCATTTAACTACTTAATAATCGATTGCTTTACAAAGATACTTGGATAACTCTATTCAAAAATATAGCAAGAACAAACTATAAGCATTATTCACCAGTTCCTCCAGGGTATACTCTCTCCTATACCACCTCACACTCTAAGGTAGTAGAACGAAAACTTGGTTCAGTTCTTACATGGACCTTGGTTCTACCAAGTTCATGTCCAAATGTGAAATGACTGCTGGGAGAATCCTTCCACTGGGGTCCCAAATGACATCCCTGAGGATTGTTCCCTTCTCCTCGGAACATTGATGCTGGGATGGCTGCAACAGCCAGCTGGATTTCTGATTCTTGGATTTCTATGGCTCATTGTCCCAATCAAGGTCAGAGACTCCACTCTTTGCTCCTGAAACAGGACAGAATGACTGAACAAAAAGGTCAAGGACCTAGACCTATTTCATGGGTTCATGTAGCCTCAGAAGGGAAAAAAGCCCTGAGAGCTTTCCCCTTACAGAAGAGTCATCCACTGGAAGCCATAAGAAGAGTTACCAAGTTTCCTCAGATGAGAATCAATCAAAGAGGTGGCTGACACTGTGTCAAGTCTTTTTGAAGACATTGACAGTTTACCTACTCAGCCAATTATAAAAGGTTCCTCCAACCATGTAGTTAACCAACTGGAACCAATTAAAACACGTCCACACATGTTTTCCATTCTCTTCCCTTCTACACAATCATGATAATCCCAGAAGCAATCTTGCCAGCACTCTCTGTGTGAAGGTTAAATCAGCTGATGGGGCCTGAGCATGTGCCAGACACCCATTACATATAGCAAAGTTGATCAGTGGGCCAGATTAGGTAAATAAGACCCAGAAGCCGTTAAACATATTAGCATAATATTAAATAAAACCCAAGAACTCCAGCTACTGCCGTAAGGACTTGCTCACAAAAAACGCTGGGAAAACTGGGGAGCAGTCTGGTAAAAATTAGACTTAGATCAAAATCTCACATCGTATACCATAATTTTCTCCAAATGGCTACATGAACTAAATGAAAGGGTCATATGCAAACAAATGAACAAATGAAAGGGGAAAGGAAGGATATACCTTTGACGATTGTTGTTAGAGAGAATTCTTGAATAAACAAAGGATAAAGATAATCCTTCAAAAGGACAATTTTAATTATATAAAATTGAAAAGCTTCTGAACAAATATATTAGAAGCAGAACATCAAGATTAGAAAGGAAACAGTTAAGTGGTAAAAAAAAAACCAAAAAAACAAAAAAAAACTTTGTATTTTTTTTCTGCTAAAGGTCTTATATTTAATATATAGAATAAATCAATATAGAGATGTGAAAAAGAGCCATTCTCCAATAGACAAATGACTCCAATAGACAGAAGTTTCAAAAATAAATGTAAGCTATTATATAAATTATATGCAGCTTATATGGTAACCACATAAATGATATAAAATGCTCTAAATCACCAATAAGTAAAATGCAAATTACCTCACACTCATTGGTCCAAAAAGAAAAATAAAACAATTGTTGGAGGGGCTGTGTGTGAGAGGGAGAGAGATAAGGAACACACTAATGCACTAATGTATTGTTGGCATTTTTTTTTTGTTTTGTTATTTTTTGTTAGGCAATGGGGTGAAGTGACTTGCCCAGGGTCACACATCTAGTAAGTGTCGAGTGTCTGAGGTCGGAATTTGAACTCAGGTCCTCCTGACTCCAGAGTTGGTGCTCTATCCCCTGTGCCACCTAGCTGCCCCTATTATTGGCATCATTGAAAGTCATTTTGAACTGCGCTTAAAATGACACTGAATTGTGCATACCCTTCAATCCAATGATACTCTCTTAGGTATCCAAAAGGTCAAAGACAGAGTAAAAGGACCCAAATGCATAAAATATTTATAGCATTACTTTTTGCTATGATAAAGACATGGAAACAAAATGAGCACTCATACATTGTGGAATGGTTGAACAAATTATAGTAGAAAAATGTAATGGAATATTATCATACTGTAAGAAATCATGAAAAAAATATTCAGAGAATCTTCTAAAGACTTGTAAGAAATTATAGGAGATAATTAGACAGAACTGTGAGATTAATTTATAAAATGATTAAAATAACATAAAGGAAAACAATTCTGAAAGTCAACTCTAAACAATGCAAGGACCACTTGTGACTGATGATGAAGATTGTTTTCCCCCCTACCAGAGAAGTGATGGGTTAGGGGTGCAAAATAGCATGTAGATTTCTAGACATGGTCAATGTATGGATTTGTTTTGTTGGGTAATATTCATTGGTCCAAAGGGAAAGCTTCTACTGGGATGGAGTTGTTGAAGGGGAGTTTGTTAGCAGTGATAATGATGTGGAAAAAAAGAAAAGGAATGAAAGAAAAAAGAGCATCAATAAAATATTAAAAAAAACACAGAGAGATCAAATATTCAAATGAGTGAGCAAGCAGTGCGCTTTTTTACTATATTGTTTTAGCATACGTGAGTTCACATCTTATTTGGGGGGGGTGAGACAATCAGGGTTAAATGACTTGCCCAAGGTCACACAGCTAGTAAGTGTCAAGTGTCTGAGGTTGGATTTGAACTCAGGACCTCCTAACTTCAAGGCCAGCACTTTATCCACTGTGCCATCTAGCTATTCCTTGGGAATTCATTTTTCATTGATGCTATAGTGGTAGCTCAGTGGAGAGAGTACTGGGCCTGGAGTCAGGAAGACCTGAGTTCAGATATGGCCTCAGATATTTACTAGCTATGTGATCCCGGGCATGTCACTTCATCTCTGTCTGTCTCAATTTCCTCCTTTATAAAATGGGAGTAATAATAGCATCTACCTCCCAAGGTTGCTGTGAGAATTAAAAAAAGATGACATTTATAAAGCACTGTGCATACCTTAAAAACTATATAAATTTAGCTATTATTATTGTAATTATATCATACAATCCTCTCAGTTCTTTGCATATTGAAATTTTTTTGAATATTGAAATATTTATGTTGATTGATGTTTTTTAATTTCATAACAAAAAATAAAACTTTTGAAAAAGGAAGAAAAGTTACCTATAATGATAAAATCACAAGTATGTTTTTAAGAATCATTAATAGGAAGATAGATTTAATTTCAAAAAGGTGAAAGCTAAAAAGTATCATTATGGAATAAGTGTTATAAATTATACTTATGTAGTATTTGAAAGGGCAGCTAAGTGGTGCAGTGGATAGAGTGTTGGGCCTGAAATCAGGGAGACTCATCTTCCTGAGTTCAAATCTGACCTCAGACAACAAGCTGTGTGACCCTGGGTTAGTCACTTAACCCTGTTTACCTCAGTTCTTCATCTGTAAAATGAGCTGGAGAAGGAAATCACAAACCACTTCAAGTACCTTTGCAAAGAAAATCCCAAAGCGGGTCACAGAAAGTAGGACGTGACTGAAAGTGTTTGAAAAAAGATTTTCAGGCCACTGTTTTCACAAAAAGTTCTGTGTAATCCCTCTGCCAGTGACTCTCACTGTATAATATAATAATCTCTGACTCAGGAGTCAGAGACCATGGGTTCAAATCCTTTGTCTGCTTCTTACTACCTAAGTGACCTTATGCAAGTCATTAACCTTCCTGGGACTTAGATCTTTCAACTGAAAATGAGGGGGTTGAACTGGATCTCTTCTGAGATAACTTTCAGTCTCAGATCTTCACCTAAGGAGGGTTAGACATCACAGACTCTCCTTTTATGATCCTAACATCCTAAAAGTCCATTTCATATCCTATGAAGGGCTGGGATATACCTAGGGGCACTTTCTCACTTTCTGGGCTTAGAGCTCACAGTTCAGAAAAATGGGGAAATGGTTCCCTAAACTCCCATAAGCCCCTGCCCTCCACCTCTCACCAAGTATGCCAAGATGGATTACTCAACAAGCATGCTATGCGCAATATCACAATAGAAATGTTTATTTAAAGAAGGAATAAAGCAAAAAATAGGTCCACAGAAACATAGATATTGAACTGGAAAGGTCCTTAGATGTCATTGAATCCAACCATTTCATTTTCCAGATGAGGGACGTGGGACTCAGAGAGTTTAAATGACTTGTCCAGGGTCCCACAGCTTTAACTACTTGAGGTAGGAGTCAAAAGCCCTTGAATGAGCAACCATTAGTCCAAAAGATGCATATGAATTCCCAGAGTCACTTAGAATACTAAATATGAAGGCTTTTTTGGCAGAGGCTTCCCTCATCATATTTTCATTTGGCTCATTGATATGAACCAGTCAAGATGGGAGAGTGGCCTCTCTCTCTGTCTCTGTCTCTCTCTGTCTCCCTCTCTCTCTCTCTCTCTCTCTCTCTCTCTCACACACACACACACACATACATTCTCTCTCACTCCCTCTTACACACACAAATAGATCTGTCTCTCTCTCTGTCTCTGTCTCTCTCTGTCTCTCTCTCTGTGTCTCTCTGTCTCTCTTTCTCTCTCAAACACACACACACATTCTCTCTCACTCCCTCTTACACACACAAATAGATCTGTCTCTCTCTCGCTATCTTTTTCTGTCTCCACATGTTTGTCTGTCCCTCTTCCTTTCTCCTCTCTTATCTAAATAAAATTACATACATTTGCTTTTGTGATTTGGTTAAGAGAAAAGTTTTCTAATACTCACTGAATCCTCAATAATCTCTGATGTAAGGTCAGGGTTGATTGAATAAATCAATCAAGTCATCCCACTCCATTTAAAGTCAGACATACACTACTATGCTCTGGCACTTTTACCACATGCAAACGTATCACAACCAATCTATCATAGATTTTAGATCAAGTGAGGAAAACATCCTTGATCAATTGGTGAAGTTGTGAGCTTTTATAAAGCCAGCAAGAGAGTTCAAAACTCAAGGTGTTTGACCAGGCGAGAGGAGAGAGAGCATTCTAACTAACTCATGAGAAGAAATCAATAGGGATTGGGGAGTGGAGAGGAAGGATCTCTCATAGTCCAGTACTCCAGACCATCTGTGATATCATCAATTTGAGTATTCATTTCCTGCAATGATACACATCACAACCTCACTGTTGTTCAGTCATTTCAGTCATGTGCAACTATTCGTGACTCCTTTTGGGGTTTTCTTGGCAAAGACACTGGGGAGTGGTTTGCCATTTCCTTCTCCAGCTCATTTTATAGATGAGTAAACTGAGGCAAACAGGGTTAAGTGACTTGCCCAAGGTCACACAACTAATAAGTGTCAGAGGCCATATTTGAACTCATGAAGATGAGTATTCCTGACTCCAGGCCCTGTACCCTATCCACTGTACCACCTAGCTGTTTTCCCATCCTATCTGACCTTCATCTATTTCCTCAAATAGATTTCCTGCAGGGATCCCCCTAACGCGCTGTTGAGCTTCCTTTCATCCTTCTGACACCATGAGAACACCAACAGAGTACACTGGTCACCTAGTGAGTGACTCCATCTTTCTTCATTCCTGACCCATCTCTTTTTTTCCCCAATGATACATCTCTCTGATGACATCCTTTAAACCACTTCTTTGTAACTCTTTCCTTTGTGATACATTTCAGCCTATGCATGCTCCTCATGCTCTTCTCCATTGCATTTGGGATGATTCTTAACTTCATTTTTTCAGAAATCATAGTCCTATGACTACCATAATGGAAAACAAATTTTGCATGTAGGACTCTTCTTATGGTCCTTTCTTTACATACTTCACTATGCCTTCCTTAATCCTTCTCAATTCTGCAAGAAGGATGCATGCACATTTTGGGAGGCACTCACCTTACCCATATCTCATCTTAGCATTTGAGTCGCTTATTGCTTGTTCTTTCTTTCACATCAAGAGCAGCCAGTTTCAATGACGGCCCTTTTAATTTAGAATCTGCTTTAAATTCAATTAAGTGTCAAAACTAGGTGGTGAGAGAGAACTCATTGTCAGCATCTGGGTTACCATGGATATTTGAGGAACAGAAAACAATTTTCTTAATAGAGATCTGCTGAAAAAATATAAATGGCCAGAACATAAAGTTATATGATTTGTTTTCATATTGTGACTATGGTTATTGACTTGTTATTCTCTTCTACCTTTGGCTGAATTTTGGCCTCAAATATAATATTCCCAAAGACAAAGAGACAAGAAAATAGATATAATAGTAAAATCATTGACGTTCCTATTTCATTCAAGTATTGGCAACCAAAGCATTTTGAATAGGCTATCATTTCTATCCATTTCTATCCATTAGTGCTAGTGATTATGGCTTCCACTTTGGGGAAAACTTTTTCACTGTAGATTTGAAAGGATTCAAAGGATGATCCAGGGGGTACTCAGACTCCTTCCTTTGCAAAAGCCCTTCTAATGACTAGTCAGAGAGCCTTAAAGTCATTTATCTATAAGAACATCTCGTCAAAATATTGTAGGGGAGTCTGTAGGGAAATGGAAGCAAAAGGGAATTTACAGTCGGAGAATCTGGGTTCGAGTTCCAGCTATTTTACTTACTATGGCTATCAGTTATATAACTTTGGGTAAATCACCACTTTTCTGACCCTCAACATCTTTGGCTGCAAAATGAGAAGGTTGTACTATATGATTCCTAAAGTTCCTTCTAGCTCCAAAACTATCATCTCTAAGGAGACTTTTTCCAGCATACACCAGCCAAAGAATTCTTTTAGGTGAATGAATAAGCTAATCCTTTTGGACCACACAGTCTGCTGCTGGTATTTCAGAACTCCTCTCAAAATGAAGAGTTTCAATGAGAGTCCTCATTTTGGAGAGTTGCATCTACATAATGCCTCAGTCTTTGCTTGATTCAGTGACCTTTTGATGAAATATGATAAATTTCTATTGAGTAGATGTTGAGTAGTTATTCCATTGGATGCTAATTTTAATAAGTACTGATTTTCAATGCATTCTGTTGTAGGCTGAATATTTCTATGAATTCTTATCTTTACGGTCTCTGGATAAAGGCATCATGGATGACCCCACTGTCAACATCCCATTGCTTGGGACAGTTCCCCACAAAGCATCAGGTTGGTAGTTTTCAACTTTGGGAAAGCTATTGTGAAAATAATGAAATGCAGTTTCATGTGTTAAACTTTATTTTAAACGCAATTGCTCTTGTAATGACTAGACAATATTAAACGCTGTAGGCCACTTGGCATATCTAAAATGGATCAGAGATATAGAATTAGAGGAAACTTTCATGCCATCAATTCAAGCTTTTCATTTTATAGATGGGGAAACTGAGTTCCAGAGAAAATGACTTGCCTTTAGGCACATAGCTAGTGGTGGGGGGAGGAGTGGGGAGAGCATATGAACATATCTCTTCCTAATTCCAGGACTAGAATCCTATTTACAATATCATCTTGCTTCTCATTTTATCTTAAGCCCATTAGGCAAAAAGATAATGATAGAAGTGAAAAAACAAAAGTTTTATAGCTTCCTAGAAATGTAAGGTTACTAATCACATGTATCAAGTGAATGATCTTGAGCTTCTTAATGGTTTTTTTGGCTTTCTTTGGCTATTAGGTTATTATATAGAATGTCCCAAAAGTCTTAGTGCAGACTTAAGCTGTTACAACTTCAGACTGCAGTAAGGTATTAAAACTTAAGACTGTACTAAGACTTTTGGAAGGCTCTATATATACACCCAACAGACAAATATTAATGTGGTGGGGGTAAATTCATAAGGGAGATGTGGAATAAAGGAGCTCTTGGGGTCAGCTAAGGAAGGTTTTCTTGAGGAGAGTTTTAAATAAGACTTTGAAGAAGGGGAGAGATAAGGAATGTTAGAAAAGAGAGGTCTACATTCTTCATCTAATGAACCTGCTGTGCTTTCTGAAGGATCAACAATTTCTATCCTAGTTAGTTCCAGTCTAAACCACTTGAGTTTCAAGAGGATCTTAAGCAGGAACATATTTTTTCCTGGCCACATCTTGAAAATACTACAGAGCTGTCTTTTTTATTCCACCCAGTTTTTCAGAGATAGGAAAAAGTAGATCAAGTTGACTGAGAATCATTTCCTGGGAAGCATGGCTCCATGAAGGCATGCTAGGGTTTCTTGGCTATCTTACTAGTCAATTTCTGACCCATGCAGAAAATTGAAATAACACTTATACTCCTGAAAGCAGAGATGACTGAGATTAGCACCTAGTTGGCAAGAAATGACCTGGGGCATTCTTTCCAGGTCCAGCCTACCTCTGCTCTCTGTACCCCCAGTAGCTTGCCCCTCAGCAGTGGTCTCAAGGGAGTCTGTGAATAGCTATGTCTCCATCTCCATGGAAAAATGCCTTGGGGTCTGAATTATTTCCCCAAGGTCATCTATTTCCACCACCTTTCAACTGATTTTGCTTTAAACAGATGATTTTTTTTTAAAATTACAGTTTTCATATTGTTCATCCCAGGCAGAATGAATAAAGTGCTGGGTTTGGAGTCTCTGGGCCTCAGTTTCCTGATCTGTAAAATAAAGGGGTCAGCATCCATAGTCCCTTCTAGATTCAGATTTATGATCCCAGGGGCCAGCATTGCAACTAGGTGGTGCAGCAGACAGAACACTAGACCTGGAGTCAGGAAGGCTTGACTTCAAATCCAGCTTCAGACATTTACTAGCTATATTACCTTGGGTGAGTCACCAAAGGTTTACTAGGTGGTACAGTGGTTAGAGCACTGGGCCTGGAGTCAGGAAGACCTGAGTTCAAATCCAGCCTCAGACACTTAGTAGTTGTGTGACCCTGGGCAAATAATTTAATCCTGTTTGCCTCAGTTCCCTCATCTGTAAAAAGAGCTGTTTTATGTTGTAAGGACATGATTCAAACAAGACAAAAGTGTCTTGTGAATGTGAAGGACATAATATTCAGGTTAGAAGGGACTTTAGGGAACTTCAGGGAGTCTGTACCTGAGCAGGTACTCCCTCTGTCTTGTCCCTGACCAGCAGCCATTCGATCTCCACCTAAAAACCCTCAGTTACATGGAACTCGTTAATTACTTACTAAGACAATTTTAACAGAAAGTTGGGGCAGTGTCCTGTAGTGTGGAAAAAAACATGGAATCAGGTGTCCTGGGTTCAAATTTCTTCTATTTCTGTGTATATCAGTCAGGTCTGTATCTAAGATAGCTAAATTACATGCTGAATTTCTGAACTTGTTCTTGGAGGGATAATATTAATATTCACAGATTTTGAGCAGTTACAGGATCATAAGTTTAGAACTGGTCATCTAGTCATCCTCCTAATTATATAGACGAGGAAACTGAGGCATAGAGATGCTAAATAAATCCCCCCAAAGTCATAGAGGTAGTAAGCGGCAATAGAATTTAAGCTTAGGGAGAAGAGTGCTTTTATTTTTAACTTTGTATCCACAAGTACCTAGTATAGTGTCTTGAACATAGGGGATTTTTTTGGTTGTTTGGGGGAAGGAGTCTGTGATTTTAAGCAGAGTAGGGTAATACTAAGTATGGAAGCATACCCTTCTTCCTCCTGAACATATCAGCAACTTACAGTCACTTACAGTCTTAGAGTTATGTCTCGTGTCTTATATCACTTAGAGTCTTAGAGTTCACTGAGGTACAGAGCTGTTAAGTGATTTGCCCATAGTCACGCCACCATGTGTCAAGAGGTGGTCTGGATATCAAACATTCCTAACTCCAAAGATAGCCCTCTACCTACTAGGGAGGAATATTTGTAGAATTTATAGAATAGTTGAGACTATTTGAATAGTATTTTTATTTTCTATTCTATTTTATTCTCTTATATGTATTATAATATAGTATTAAATAGTATCAAAATGAATAGTATCAAGTAGATTTTGAATATATTTGGATCAGACAAATTCCAAGGCATCCAGGTCTTTATGGGATTTATGCTTCTTTGAATGAGATGAAGGTAGACACCTCAAGCATTTGAGAGGGAGGAGGGGGAGAGAATAACTCCTTGAGGGACTCATTCTGATTTCCTTTGAAGTGATGTCTAGGAACAGGTTTGGAGGGTTTCTTGGTCAGATTTAGGACTCCTTCACAGAAATGCAGGTGCAAGGATTTTATTGGGACCTTATCCCATTCCCCAGAGACCGTAATTGGTGCAGGGCAGTTATTCATTAGCCTAATTAGCACAGACTCCACAGTGGAAGCATGTGTAGGTGGACTGAATTATTAAAAAGTAACTAAGTAAGTGTGTCTGCACTTTTAAACGTCCAGGTAGCTTTCATTATTCTGCTCAGAACAAAGCACGTGTGCTCTTTTATATCCTCAAAGTGTTTAGGTCCTTAAAAAAAAAGTCCCACAGACTCTTCTATTCCTAAACCCCTGCACTACAGAAACTCTTGATCTTTAACAATTCCTGAAGGGTCTGCTTTCTGGCATCTGAAAAGAACAAAAACAGGAACTGCAAACTGCAGGGTGGTTTCAGTAAAATTATTCCATTATATAAGAAAAAAAAGATTTACATAAAAGTGGGGCGATCCCTCTTTGGGCACTGTCTCTGTCACCCTGGGAAGCCAACAGAGTACCAGATTCTAAACTGAAGGTTTGTGAAAACCTTTTGAAGGTTTATAAGAACCTTTTCAATGATACTTACCATGGTCCCCACTTCAGTCTACTAGGTCCATAATAAAATAAGTGGAAAGTGGAAGCTTATGGTGACCCCACAGTAGAAAGAAAGATGTATAAAACCTCTCTGTGAAACTGCATGACAAGTGAAGGGCTCTGCAGGTCATAGGTGATACGTGTGTTGAAGCAGGGAAACCAGTTGTAGACAAGCCAAGAGGTTTAGATTAGGTAGGATGGCTAGGTGGTGAAGTGGGTAGAGCAATGGGATTGGAATCAGGAGACTCATCTTCCTGAGTTCAAATCCAGCCTCAGACACTTACTAGTTGTGTGACCCTGGGTAAGTCACTTAACTCTCTTTGCCTCACTTTCCTCATCTGTAAAATGAGAAGGAAAGGGCAAACTACTCCAGTGTCTTTGCCAAGAAGACCTCAAATGGGGTCACAAAGAATCGGACACAACTGAAACGACTAAACAACAACAACTTTCTGGTTCCACGCTCAGCACCTTACCCACTATATAATACTACTATTTCAAATAAGATAAATGAATGAAAGTTCTTACAATTATAATGCATACTTTAAAATTTTTTGGTGCATACTCCTTCAGATGAAGGGGGTGGTAACAACCTCCTTGCCTACTCTACCCCTCACCCCATGAAGTGGCTGAATAAATATCACCCCCAACGGATAAGCTCTAAACTGCTCTAAACTTATCCTAAAGCTCATACTTGGAGAAAGATTCATAATCCAATACTAGACTAGTACTTGAAACCTTTTTGGCTTGGAAGGACCTATCAAGAATTTTGCTATGCCAGCATAGTCTTTAAGAGCCATTGGTCACCTCTATTCTACTCAACAAATATTTATTAAGGACTTACGATATGTAAGGCACAGACTGCAATAACTAAGATGAAAAACAGTCCTTCATTCAAGGGACATTCTGTTGAAAAATATAATGTGTAAATGGGATAGGGATAGGGGTATAGAGCCTGGATAATGTAACTTGAGGATCAATGCTCTAATACTAGGGCAATGAGGGAAAGTTCCCAGTTCTGGTGTTACCTTGAAGAATTTTTGAAGGAAGCAAAGGATCCCCAGAGACAATAAGGTAAAGAGGATAGCATTTTGGATATTGTAGTCAGGAGCAACTTTTGCAAAGGTAGAAACTGAATGTCAAGTTTAAGGAAACAGTAGGCCATTTGGAACAGAAAGTACAGTCTGTGAAGAAGGATGACAGAGTAGAGCTTTAGTGAAAATTCAATGAATCTAATAAGGAGAAATGATGGGTTGGGGCCAGTCTTAATTTCAGTGGCTTACAGGTCATGCAAATCAGCAGCAAACTTTTCTGCCAGCATATGGAGTTCACTTACAACCTCTAGAAGACTGATCTGGGAGTGGGCCCTGGAACACGTTACTACTATAGTAATCATTCAACTGCCTGTTTACCTCATCTGCTTTTGAACACATCTGTAAGTATGAGTGAATTAATTGATATTACTAACAGATCTGTACACGTCTTACCAGAGATTTTTGGTTAATAGCAGCCAGGATATCGTTGGAATTTGACAAGCTGGTAAACAGAGAGGAATTAGATAAAGAGTTTTCTTTGTCTCTTTACCAAGGGAAGGTCTAAAAACTCCAAGAAACTGATGCTGCAACATTTTAATTATGCCAGATGAGCTGGAAAGGGGGAGTTTAATAAAATCAAGAGGGAAAAAAGATATATTTAGAAAGATAGTGACATAATTTCAGCAATGAGATGAAGTCAGGGAAGATTCTAAAATTTGTATTTTAAAGTATCCTGTAACATCCAGTCTACCTTCCAGTGTTTCAATACTACTTTATACAACTAATGTGTTCATGAAAGACTGAATCAACTTTTCACAAAACGAATTGCATTTTAAGTGCAGTAGGGGAAATTTCTTTTTTTTTTAAGGGTACAAATAATACATTTATTCCTATTAAACCAAATCTTCTTCCTGTCAGCCCATCATTCCAGTCTCTTGAGATACTTGAAAATCCTGATTCTCTCATTAAACTTAGCAGTTGTCCTTACTACCATCACCACCTCCCCCACCAAGGACTGCATTATCTACACATTTGCTTAACACAAATTTTTATCCAATTCGTTGATGAAAATGTGGAACAAAAGGAGTTTAAGTTATAAAACTAGATGCTTGACCTTATGTTGCCATACAGTAAGGTATGGCAGCTTGGTGGTGCAGTGGATAGAGTGCTGGGTCCAGAGTCAGGAATATTCATATTCCTGAGTTCAAATCTGGCCTCAGATACTTACTAATTGTGTGACCTTGGGCAAGTCGCTTAACCTTGCTTGCCTTGTTTCTTCAAGTAAGCTGGAGAAGGAAATGGCAAACCACTCCAGTTTCTTTGCCAAGAAAATCCCAAATGGGGTCACGAAGAGTCAGACACGACTGAAAAACACCTCAACATAAACAACTAAAACAATAATTTTCTGAGAAACAAAGCAAAACCAGTCGTTCTAATGAAATCATGCTTTATAACCTAACTGGGCCCTTCATCGTGCCTGACAATAATTGCATTCCCCTTTAGCAGACTTTGTGACATCTCCCCACACACAGAGACTAGGAGAAATCTCAGCTCAACTAAGTGCAACTCAATCCAACTCAATCTAATTCAATTCAGCAGTGCAGGAGCTCAGAATGTCATGAGACTGTCGAGGAATCTTAGGCTGAGAAAGCCAGAGTTTCTAGGACTAGGGAGGTGATAAATTCCACAGCACTCTCCCCTGGTCACTCTGCCTTAGTAATGTCCTATTCCGTCCTGGGTGTCACATTAGAGAAAGAACATTGACAAGCTGCAGAGTTTAAAGGAGAAGACAAGTGATAACATGTGACTTTTTTTGATAGGAGGGGGCAGGGGAAAACGATAGTGATTTAAGAGTATTTGCAAGACCAGCAGATAGAGTGAAGAAATAACTTTAGGTATGATGGTAGAAAAAATGTATACGCCTTAGACTTATCTGAAAGTAGGAAGGACTGCCTGGGGAGGTGATGTGTCCCCCCTCACTGACTTTTCAGAGGAAGATTGGATGACCTCTTGTCAGCCAGCAGGACGTAGCAAAGGATTTTTCTCAATTATGACTTGGACTGCATGGCCTTTGATGTTTCTTCCAACTCTGAGACTTGGCGATTCAATGATTTAATAAGGCACTTTGCTCAGGATAAAGAAGGCTGTCCACCTGTCCTTGGAGGCTGCCTTAATGTTTTCCCTGGGGAGAGAACATTGAAAGGATGACAATATGGGGCAGCTAGGTGGCACAGTGGATAGAGTGGCACTGGAGTCAGGAGAACCTGAGAAGAAGGAGAAGAAGAAGAAGAACAAGAACAAGAAGAAGAACAAGAAGAAGAACAAGAAGAACAAGAAGAACAAGAAGAAGAAGAAGAAGAAGAAAACTCAAGGAGAAAGAGAACGTGAATGACTAGGGGAATCAACAAAGGACTCCTATAGGTGGCAGCTGAGTTGAGCCTTGAAGGAAGTTTGGGATTCTAAGAGGCAGAGGAGAGGAGGGACTACATTCCAGGTTTGGGGGATGAGCACTGAGTTTGGGGAGGAGCAAGTAGGTCAGTCTGGCTATAAAGAAGAGTGTGTGAATGGGTATAATACAGTGAAATAAGTCTGGAAATAGACTCCCAGACCGCAAGGAGCATTAAAAGCCAGGTGAAGGCATTTCATTTTATCCTAGAAGTATTAGGGAACCACTGAAGCTTCTTGAAGAGTGGCTGATCATTGTCAGATCTATGCTTTAGGAAGGTTATTTTTGTTGTTGGGGTTGTTTTGGAGGCAGTCAGGGTTAAGTGACTTACCCAGGGTCACACAGCTAGTACGTATCTGAGGCCAGATTTGAACTCAGGTCCTCTACACTTCAGGGCGGGTGCTCTATCCACTGCACCACTAGGAAAGTTATTTTAACAGCTATGTAGATATTGAAGGAGAGAAACTGGAAGCAAGGAGGCCGGTCAGGAGACCATTACAATGACCCAGATTAGACAATTCATCTATCAATCCATCAGTCAATCAATAAATATTTATTAAGTGACTACTATGTGCCAGGCACTGTGCTAAGCACTGGGGATACAAAAAGAGGCAAAAGTCCCTGCCCTCAAGGAGCTTAAAATCTAATGGAGACAATATGCAAACAAATGTATACAAAGCAAGCTATATACAGGATAAATAAGAAATAATTAATAGGGGGAAAACACTGGAATTAAGAGTTGGGTTGGGAAACTTCTGTAGAAGTGGGGATTGTAGTTAGGATTTAAAGGAAGCCAAGGATGTCAGTAGTCAGATTCATGATCATATGAATGGATAGTCTTGTGAGGGAAGAGAAGAGGATGGATGGGAAAGAAATTACAGAAGTAAACTTAGAAGGCTTGACAATTGATTGGCTATGGGGGAGAAGGGAAGGATGTCAACTACAAGGGAATGTATAGGGTATTGGTGTATTAAGTGTATAGGTGAAATGCAAAAATTCCTTCTGCAATTCAAATAATTCCCTGTCTCCTCCTATTTTTTACTGCTTCATAAGTAGAGGTTTTTATATACCATTTTTTAAAAAGCAAGGCATAGTTCCATTGGGATAAATTCCATCCTTGAATTCCCAAGACCAATTTTGGTTTTATATTTTCTTTTTAAATTGTTGCTGTTTCTTTTTTTTTCTCTCTCTCTTTCATTTAATCAGTTATTTACGCTATTCAAGTCTCAAAGATTCAGGGAAACTAAAATTACCTGTTATTCTGGGAACTATATTCTAATGATTACTGACAATATCAAAGTCCCGAGATGTTCTTTGGGTTGCTAAATACATTGGGAAAGCCTTGGTACTGGCTTGCAGACAGTACTTTATAGAAAAGCACAGAGTGGTTTCCAGCCCATTTTTTTTATAAAAGTAAGCAAAGAGTTTTATGAAAACCCTAAAAGGAAAGGACTTGCCTTCATCTAAGATAATTTCCCTGAGTTTGGCAATGACGAGTCAGGCAGACAGAAACAAAAACAAAGGGAAATTCTTGGAGGCCTGAATTTGAAGTCAAAGGATCTGAGTTAAAATAGAAGGCCTGGTACTTATTACTTATGTGACTTCGGGTGGCCTCAGTTTCTTTTTTTTTTCTTTTTGGTGAGGCAATTAAGGTTAAGTGACTTGCCCATGGTCACACAGCTAGTAAGTGTCAAGTGTCTGAGGCTGGATTTGAACTCAGATCCTCTTGACTCCAAGGCCAGAGCTCTATCTACTGTGCCACCTAGCTGCCCTCCACTTTCTAAGAATTCTTCCAGGTGCTGTTTAAAATGGAAATGACTTCAGTTATTTTTATTGTTGTTCAGTCATTTCCAACACTTTGTCACCCCATTTGGGATTTTCTTGGCAAAGATACTGGAGTGGTTTGCCATTTCCTTCTCCAGCTCATTTTACAGAGGAGGAAACTGAGGCAAACAAGATCAAATGATTTGCCCAGGGTTACACAGTTAGTAAGAATTTGAACTCAGGTCCTCCTGACTCCAAGGACAGAGCTCTATCCACTGCGCCACCTAACTACCCCAAATTATGGATTATCTTTTTTTTTCTTTTTTTTTCTGGCATCAGTTTCTTCATCTGGAAAATGTAGTAGGGGACAGATAATATCTAAGGTCCCTTCCTGATTAAGATCTAGAATCCTAGAGTGTTATTTGTTGGGAAACGTCTCTTTAGGAGATCTCATTTTTGTAAATGGAACAAGTTTCTTTCAACTAGTTGATTTTTCATAGTTTCAGAGCTGCAAAGGGCCCTTAGAGATAATCTAATCCAACTTCTGCATTTTACCTATGAGAAAACTAAGGGGTTAAGTGACTTGCCCAAGGTTACACAGGTAGTAAGTACCAGAGCTCATATCTGAACTCAGTTCTCTGACTCAAGATTCAATGTTTTTTTTTTCCATTATACCATGGTTGGGATTGATTAGCAGATTTTGAAGATTTAAATGGCCAATTTCATCCTTTTGCAGATTCTCTTTGTGTGCTGTCTTCCTGTATTAGAACTTAAGCTCCTTGAGGCCAGGGGCTGTTGCTTGCTTGTATTTTAATCCCTACTGCTCATCACATAGTAAGCACTTAATAAGTGAGCCTGGAGTCAGGAAGATTCATCATCCTGAGTACAAATCTGGTTTCAGATTACTAGCTATGTGACTCTCTGCAAGTCCCTTAACACTGCTTGCCTCAGCTTCCTCATCTGTAAAATGAGTTGGAGAAGGAAATTACAAATCACTCCAGTATCTTTGTCAAGAAAACCCCAAATGCAGTCATGAAGAGTGAGACATGACTAAAATGACTCAACAACAAATGCTCTATTGTATTTTTAATTATTTTTAAACATTTCCCAATTAAATTTTGGTCTGGTTGGTCAGCCCTCTGAGTGCTGGGGGCAGTGTGTTTGACTCCCCTATACTACACCATGTAGCCTCTGTGCTAAATCTCTTCTCCTTCTGGCCTCCCTTCCCTTTCTTCATGATGTAATGGAGGCAATTAGAGGAACCCTTAGACCTGCAATGGCTATCACACACTCCATGGAGTATTTATGGAGCTGAAATAAGTTTCCCTGGCTACTTTGGGAAGCACATATGCCTAGCACTGAAGGTTTTTGGGATATTTCATCAATTCTTTCATTACCATGATACCAACAGAGGGATGGGCTGTTTCAATGAGGACTGGCTACTTCGTCAGGAAGAACTGCCCACTTAGACTTTAAATGGAGAGACAACTCATCTTTTTGCACTCTTCTTCTTCCTTTCTGAATAGGTAGCCTATGGCATGCTACTTAGACAACTCTCCCTTGGATTTCCCATGGTGGGGGGTGGGGCAAGGGGGGGTGGGATACATCTCTTCCCCAAGTAAGGGGCTCAGCCCCCACAACAGGATGTGCACAGGAGAGCTATCTGAGCCTCTGGCCATACTATAATCATTTTGATTCTATAACCAACCCAAGAAGGGCACTATTTTCCTTTCATGAATTTTTTCTGCTGGTCATTTCCTTTTAATATTCAAACCTTGGGTCACCTCCACTGTACATCTTTTCTGCTGAGCACTGATGATTCAGACTAAAACTTAATTGGAAAATGCTTTAGAAAATAATTAAAAATACACTAGAACATAGATAATGTGAACATGTGATTTTCTAAGTCAATCTGCTGCCTGTAGGAATACTTATGTACAATTTATTGGCCTGTTTCTATTTGAGTTTGACACCCCTGGTGTAATGGATAGAGAGTTGGCCTCAAAGCCAAACATGAAATTGCAAAGAATCATTCTCACTGCAACCATGTTTTCACAATTGATTTTCTGAGCAAAACCAACCTAGCCTATTATTACAGATTATTATTACATTATTACAGATTCCAAATAAGTACCACCGAAATGAGTGGGATTTCAATGTAATGTGAACATTTTTTATTTTAGTCTGCATTCCCCATTCCAAAATTGCCAGAGAACTAGAATCAGATTAATGTTTTTTTAGTATGGTCATCATTTTTTTTGGTTTTTCTTTTAGTTGTTCAAGTAGGATTTCCATGTCTTGGAAAACAAGATGGAGTGGCAGCATTTGAAGTGAATGTGATCATAATGAACTCTGAAGGTGATATCATCCTCCAAACTCCTCAGAATGCCATCTTCTTTAAAACATGCCAACAAGGTAATCACTGTTGGGTTGAGTAAAGATTACTGGGTCCACGAATATAATCTGGGTTAAGGGGAACTTGCCCTGTATTTGACACATTCTGGTTCTATTTATAGGATAACCTTGTAAACTACTATTATGTTATCTACTAGGTCTTTTTTTTTTTTCCAAAAAAGTTTTTTTTTCAAGTTGTCACAAAAGCTCTACAATATGTTAGCTAAAAAGCACTAGGATATTAGAAGCAGTGTGTTCTTGTGGAATCCTGATCTGGTATCAGAAAGACGTAGGTTTAAATTCTTCCTCTGATTACATATGTGACAGCTATGTAACCCTAGACTAATTCCAGTTAACCTTGCCAGGCAACATTTTTGTTTTAGTTTTTTAGTTTGTTTGTTTTTTTAATAGCATTGAGTTTCTACCTGCTTTCAATAGTAACCAATGAACATAAACATTTCCTATTATGTTGAAGGATCAGAAGTTCTATCTCCAGGGACAGCTAGCTGGTGCAGTGGATAGAGCACTGACCCTGGAGTCAGGAGGACCTAAGTTCAAATCTGGCCTCAGACACTTGACACTAGCTGTGTGACCCTGGGCAAGTCATTTAACCCCATTGCCTCCCCCCCCCCAAAAAGTTCTGTCTCCAGATGGAGAAACCAAAAGAGAAATTCCTTTCCCAAAGATCTGGATTCAAAAGAGTTTTGAGATGTCATTTAATCCAACACCCCCATTTTGCAGATGAGAAGAGTGAGGGCTTAAGTGACATGTCTAGGGTCACACAGGGAATAAGTGATAGAGAGCCAAGATGTGAAACCAGATCTTCTGACTTGAAATACAGCAGTTTTTCCTCTCTATCACATTTCCCTCTTCCTACTAAGAAAGCTATAGGGCCATTAATAAAAACTCACTCCCCATATCTGAGTCTCAGATCATATCCTAAAGGAGGAAAATATCTGAGTGTGCATCTCAGATTCATTGGAAATGGGAATAGTGTGTGTGTGTGTGTGTGTGTGTGTGTGTGTGTGTGTGTGTGTATGTGTGTGTACTGGGGAGGGGACGACCAAATAAAGGACAAAAGTAAGAAGAGCATTGCCATGCAAATGTGGCATAACCAACATTTTGTATCTCACATCTTAAGAAAGGAAGCAAATAAGAAAGTGGAAGTAGTAGATGCCCAAAGGCAGTATATGAAAAGAAGTTTGGAACCGTGAGAATGGGCAGAGAAGCATAGAGATGTACGTGATTCAGGGCCACTGTTCTACATCTTCTACTGCAATAACAATTTCCAGTCTTTAGGGCTGTCCAAATCTATTCCCATTTGTTGGATTCTGCGACACTCCTGTTTCCTATCTTTTCTTCCTATACCCTCTCAAACTGCTGAATGGCATGTTTTTCTCTTTGTAATTTATATTTTTTAAATGAGAATTTTGAGATGTCTCATAGGATAATTAGAAACACCCTGAGTTTTTGTAAAATCAGAGTTGGGAATTATCACCTTTGAGCAGGAATTCTTAATTTGAGGTCCATGGAATAAGATGCATAGATACGAGATAAAGATAAACATATAGAGATAGATGGAAATAGATGTATATAGAGATAGATATAAATATAGATAGAGAGATAGAGATAGGTAGAGATACATAGATGGATAGAGATATAGATACAAAGAGACAGAAATAGATATGATTACATAGCTAGATATAGAGCCATAGAAATAGATATATATAGACACATGTGTATCTGTACATATATGTGTATCTGTACACATATGCATGTATATGCAAATATATACATATACAAATGTGTGCATATGTATATATGTGTGTGTGTATATATGTATATGTATGTATGTATGTATGTGTGTATGTATGTATATCCTAGGTGTCCCAGTGGATAGAATGCTGGGCCTGGAATGAGGAAGACCAGAATTCAAATCTAGCCTCAGACACTTACTGTGTGACCCTAGACAAATCACTTATCTTCTATTTGCCTCAGTCATCTGGAGAAGGAAATGGTAAACCACTCCAGAATCTTTTCTAAGAAAACCCGATAATGGGATCACAAAGAATCTGCCACAACTGATCAACTCAACAATAACAACAATATGTGTATATATATAAATGTTTATAGATAGCCAAATATTAATGTAACTAGTTTCCTTTGTAATGCTAAATATTTTATTTTATGAATTTAAAACATTATTTTGAGAAGAGGGCCACAGGCTTCACCAAACCATGGCCGAAGGGGTCCATTAGATTACTCCACCTTAGAGCCTATCCAGAGGATGGCTATCTTGATAAGCCTTTCCACTTTCCACTCCATTATTTTCACTGCTGAAATTGAAGGTCAAGGGGAAAAGTGCCCAGGATATAAATACTGCATAGAGGTTGCTATGGAATAGCATTCCATAGGCTAATAATATATGTAGAACTTGAAGATACCTAAGATGTTATAGAGCCCAGATCTCTCATTTTACAGATAGAAAAACTGAAGTTCATAGAGGTCAAATGACTTGCCCAAGTTACAATTGTAGTCTATGTGTCAGAATCAGGATTTCAGCTGAGGTCCCCCACCTTCAAATCTAGTACTTTTCCCACTGAATCAGTGTTTATTATTCTAGTGATTTAAATGAAGTTTTTAACTTTGGTTCAGTTTTTGCAATTTGAATTGAGAGCTTATTTTTCTGGATTTAAAAATTTGAATTCTTATTTGGAAAGAAGTGGCCAGTGCCAGGACTAAAAACAACTTAATAAGACAGAACCAATTTTTTAATGGAAAATTCCACAAAGATGTTTTAAGTGGTTATAAACATGATATTTCATGTCTCCTCCAGTTTCTTCTTTTCCAATTGTTTTCTGACAACTTTTAAAAGACCCATAGTAGAGAAGATATAGAGAAATCTGTTTTTCCCCTGTAGAGGACAGCAGTCTAGTTATAGATAAGCTCACTTGCTTTCATTTTTTATCATAAATAAAACCTCTTGAAATACAAAGGAATGCTCAAATTAGATCACACTTGTATACTTTAGACAGTACAGTGCCAGAACTAAAATAATAATAACATTACGGAGGGTGGGGCAGAGCCAAGATGGTGGAGGGAAAGCAGTGACTGTCTTGAGCTCTCTCCCAAAGCCCTCCAAATACCTATAAAAAATGGCTCTAAACAAATTCTAAAGCAGCAGAACCCACAAAAAGACAGAGTGAAACAAATTTCCAGCCCAAGACAACCTGCATGGCTGATCAGAAAGGTATATCGTGCCGGGCTGGGAGAGAAGCGCAGTTCGATGTGGGCACGCAGGCCACAGTGACCCTGGAGCAGGCCTCAGAGGATTGAATCACAGGCAGCTGTGGCAGTTTCCAGACTTCTCAACCCCTGAACACCAAAGACAACTTAGAAGGTCAGTGGGAAAAGTCTGTGACTGCGGTGAGAGAGGAGCTAGGTCTCAGCCTCAAGTCTCGAGCGTGGCCCAAGGCTGCAGCTTTTGAGCTTCTGGCCCACAGACTGAGGGGGAATCCAGTGGCTGATCAGAGGGGGATTGCAGGGATCTCTTTGCCAGTGCTGAGGCAGGAGTCTCTTGCTTTGCCCATGCTCAGATCTGGGTCACAGTTCTGAGGGGCGGTCCTGGGGCTAGGAGGAATGCTGGTGCAGTGGAGCTTGTTGTGGTGGTGGAGAGAAAACACCTCGCCCCTTATCATAGCACCTTGGAAGAAATGAAAATTTACAGGTCCCTAGAAGTACCTCTGAAAACAGCTGTACAAACCCCTGAAGCTTGGGACAGTACACTCTTCACATTGGAAGCAGACTTTTACCTTAACAAAGAGTTTAAAACTCAAGTAATTGGTCAGGATCATGAGCAAGCAGTGCAAAAAGAGTCAGACTATATTATCTTACTTTGGTGACAAAGAATATCAAAACATACAACCAGAAGAAGAAAACAAAGTCAAAGCTCCTACATCCAAAGCCTCCAAGAAAAATATGAATCAGTCCCAGGCCATGGAAGAGCTCAAAAGGGATTTTGAGAAGCAAGTGAGAGAAGTAGAGGAAAAACTGAGAGTGATGCAAGAAAATCATGAAAAACAAGTCAACAGCTTGCTAAAGGAGACCCAAAAAAACCACCTTAAAAAATAGCCTAACCCAAATGGCAAAAGAGGTCCAAAAAGCCAATGAGGAGAAGAATGCCCTAAAAAGCAAAATTGGCCAAATGGAAAAGGAAGTCCAAAAGATTACTGAAGAAAATACTTCCTTAAAAATTAGATAAGAGCAATTGTAAGCTAGTGACTTTATGAGAAATCAAGACACTGTAAAACAAATCCAAAAGAATGAAAAATTAGAAAACAATGTGAAATATCTCATTGGAAAAACAACTGACCTGGAAAATCGATCCAGGAGAGATAATTTAAAAATTATTGGACTATCTGAAAGCCATGATCAAAGAAAGAGCCTAGACATCATCTTTCAAGAAACTATCCAGGAAAACTGTCCTGATATTTTAGAACCAGAGGGCAAAATAGAAATTGAAAGAATCCACCGATCTCCTCCTGAAAGAGATCCCCAAAGGAAAACTCCTAGGAATATTGTAGCCAAATTTCAGCGTTCCCAGGTCAGGGAGAAAATATTGCAAGCAGCCAGAAAGAAACAATTCAAGTATTGTGGAAACACAATCAGGATAACACAAGATTTAGCTGCTTCTACATTAAGGGACCACAGGGCATGGAATATAATATTCTGGAGTGCAAAGGAGATAGGATTACAACCAAGAATCACCTACCCAGCAAAACTGAGTATAATCCTGCAGGGGAAAAAATGGTCATTCAGTGAAATAGAGGACTTTGAAGCATTCTTGATGAAAAGACCAGAGTTGAATAGAAAATTTGATTTTCAAATACAAGACTCGAATGGAACATGAAGAGGTAAACAGGAAAGACAAAATCATAAGAGACTTATTAAGGTTGAACTGTTTACATTCCTGCATGGAAAGATGATATTTGTAACTCATGAGACCTTTGTCAGTATTAGGGTAGTTGGAGGGGAAAAACTATATGTACATATACATAGATATAGATAGATAGATAGAGGATACAGGGTGAGTTGAAAATGAAGGGGTCATATCTAGAGAATAAAATTAAGCAGTGAGAGAGGAATATATTTGGAGAAGGAGAAAAGGAGAGGTAGAATGGGGTAAATTATCCCACAAAAAAAAACAGAAAAGAAAAGGCTCTTACAGTGGAGGGGAAACAGGGGAAGGTGAGAGGGAATGAGTGAATCTTATTCTCATAGGATTTGACTTAAGGAGGGAATAACATACACACTCAATTGGGTGGGGAAATCTGTCTTACCCTACAGGAAAATGGGGAGGGGGGAAGGGGACAAGAGAGTAGGGGAATGATAGAGAGGAGGGCAGATTGGGAAAGGGAGTAATCAGAAGCAAATACTTCTGAGGAGAGACCGGGTCAAAAGAAAGAATAGAATAAATGGGTGGGCGGGATAGGATTAAAGGAAATAAAGTTAGTTTTTCACAGCATGTCTACTATGGAAGTGTTTTGCATAACTGCACATATATAACCTGTATTTAGTTGCTTGCTTTATCAATGAGGGTGGGTGGGGAGGGAGGAAGGGAGAAAATTTGGAACCCAAAGTTTTAAAAACACATGTTTAAAAAAAATGCTTTCACATGCAACTGGGAAATAAGAAATACAGGAAATGGGGTACAGAAATCCATCCTGCCCTACAGGAAAATTGAAGGGGGAGGGGATAAGAGAAGGGGGGGAGAGATAGAAGGGAAGGCAGACTAGGGGAAGGGGTATTCAGAATGCATGCCATCTTGGGGTGGGGGGAGGGGTGAGATAGGGTGAAAATTTGGAACTCAAAATCTTGTGGAAGTAAATGTTGAAAACAAAAAAATAAATAAAAATTACCATAAAAAATAAAATAAAATGGGGGCAGCTAGGTGGCGCAGTGGATAGAGCACTGGCCCTGAAGTCAGGAGGACCTGAATTCAAATCTGGCCTCAGACCAAACACTTGACACTTACTAGCTGTGTGACCCTGGGCAAGTCACTTAACCCCAATTGCCTAAAAAAATTTTTTTTTAAAAATAAAATAAAATAATAATAGCAACAATAGCTAGCATTTATATAATGCTTTGGGTTTGCAAAGTGCTTTACAAATATTACTACAAATACTATCTCAATTTATCCTCACAACAACCTGGGAGATAGATGCTCCATTTTACAGTTGAGGTAACTGAGGCAGACAGGTTAAGAGACTTGCTCCAGATCACATAGCTAAGTGTCTGAGACTAGATTTGAACTCAGATATTTCTGACTCTAGGTCCAGCCTTTTATCCACTCCACCATCTCATATCTTTCAAATAATATTCAGCAAGCAATTTTAAAACAATAGATTTAGAATTTTTAATGATGTGAAAACTATCACATTCAATTAAGGCAGAATTTTTCAAACTGTGAGACATGTTCTCGGACAGGGGAGAAATGATGGGTATGAGATTCTCTAAAGGAAATTCAAACCAATGGATTAAATCATTGGCCACTTTTAAATACAACTCCTTTATAAATACAATTCCCGTATAAATATATCTATTTTTTAAAAAGTAAAAGCAAAGTTTAAATCCAAATCAACAAAGGCAACACTAACACAGCAAATTCACTTCAACTGATGGTGACTCCAGTCCAAAAACTATTTAATATGACAGGTGAAGATGAAATTAAATTTGAGTCAGGAAATGACAAATTTCAGTGTGTCCCTGTTGGTCTATGGAAGCTGATGATCCAAATGAGTTTGTAGTATTGAATTGCTTTTCGCATTTTGACAGTAAATGTATAATTTCAATGCTAAACAATCTTTCTGTGTAAGTTAGAAGGTACCACAATATCTGCCATTTTTCTTAAGATCATTTTTTGAGTACAATATAGCAAGCTGATTTAAAAAAAAATACCAGTAACTTTTTTAAAAAAATTAAAATGACTTGAAAATGAGTACTTATAATTGAAATTTTCAACAATTAAATTTCAATTCAATTGTCAAATATTTTATGGTTTCTCAGTTTTAAAAACAAAAAAAACCCTTCGTGATGAATAAATACCCACTTTGAAGAAAAAGTCCACTAGAGTGACTAAAACTTATACCAGGATAATAAAGATAGTTTAAGTAGCAGAAATAAACATGAAGTAATGAGCCCAAATCCCCAAAAAAGTGACCTATTATATTTATCACTGAAATTTACAAATATTGTTATTGGAGAGGAAAAACTATTCTTTCCTTTGTATGAATGCTTTTGCTGCAGATAGTGCAAAACCTAATGAATTCAAAAGATGTTTTGAAAGTATATGCAGAGAATAAGTTAGCAAGAAACTATAATCTTCCTAGAGAAAACCAGTTATTTGCAAAAGCTAACTTTTTCAAAATCTGTAACCTCAAAGGGATTGCTTGCATGATAAAAGTTGCTTGTAGTATCATTAAGTGTAAAAAGCCTCATTTTGATAAGAGAAACATCGTGGTGATATTTGTATCTATTGATATAATTAAAATGAAATTTCTCAAAAATTAAGTGCAAAGCGGCTTTGAATGACTCTACTTGTATATAATATGGTGGGAAGGAAAATTACCTATATGTCTGAAGACCTTTGTGAACAATTAATTGAGAAACTAAAATATTCCTATTTTGCATTGCAAGTGGATGAAGTAACATATGTAGTTAAAAGATGCTTATTCGGTTATTTAGGCATGATATATTGTTGAAATTGATGTTAGGAGGAAAGCTTTATTGCTTTGTAAGCCTATTGATGGCAAAGACAAATCAAGATACATTTTCAATGTAATTGATAAATTTTTTTAAATGAAAATTATATATTGTGGGAGAACTGCATTGGACTTTTCACTGATGGAGTTCAATTAATGTCAGAATGAAATCCAACTCTGTAAAAACTAGTTAAAAATGGTCTTTTATGCAATTTGGACATTTGTGCTTTATAGAAAATCATTTGTATTGATAAATATGGTCAAAAAGCCACACAGTTTTCAAGTTGTTGTAAGGTTAATCAACTTTTTTTTTTTAACTCTATTAAAAGAAGGCTCTTCACAAAATTGAGCAACAGTATAGAACCAGCTAGGACACAGAGCATTTCTGTATTATTGCCAAACATACTGGCTTTCTTGAGCCAAAGCACTTTGAAGGTTCCTAGAGGTATTCATAACAATGAATTACATTCACTCTATATCAGAAATTTCCTCCTCAATGTTGTAGATTTGTTGAACCTTTTATTTTTTTGGTTTTTTTGAACTTTTTTTTTAAACCAAGTGATCTAAATAAATCAATCACTTCCTCCAATTGCTACTCTGATCCAGAAAGATAAAGCAACAGCCTTTATGAAACAAGTCACAGCTGTGGCTAATAATTTTGCAAAATAATATTTTCCTATGTTTTACAATTTTTAAAATACTTGGCCTGCAAATGAAATAGGAGAAAATAAAGGAAGGTTTATAAATCACTTCAGAAGTAATTTTATCATTTTATTTTTAAGTCTGATATGAATGGATAAGGAATCCATTTGCCATGCAAAATGAGGAAACATTCTCAGAAACACACAGGATCACCAAACTTGAGAGCTGGAAGGGATCTCAAGTCTAATCTAAGGAATCTCCCCCTACTCTACCATTCCTGACAAGTGATCATTCCGAATTTGCTTGAAGACTTACTATCACCTCTTAGAGCAGTCCAACCCCCATTTGAACAACTTTAATTATTAGAAAGTTTTCTCTGACATTAAGCCTCAATTTTATTTTTTGCAACTAAATTTCTGCTCTTTGGGTCCAAATAAAATGTCTGATCCCTCCTTCACATGATAATCCTTCAGATATGTGAAAATAGCTATACTGTCTCCCCTGAGTTTTCTGAGGCTAAACATTCCTGGTTCCTTCCACTAATCCCCATTTGGTTTTATTCTGTCTAAAAGAAGAGTAGCCCATAGACTTGATTTGGGATAGTTCCTTGAAACACAAAATCTGAATGTTTTGGCTATGGATGAATAAGGAGTTCTTTGGTTTATCAAACAAATTCATATACATTTAACTACTGTTTTAAACTTTTTATTTTTGTGAAATAGGGTGTTTTGTAGCAGTTAGGAAAAAAGGTTGATCTCAACTAATGGTTGAAAAAGAATTGTGAATAAGAGTATCATGAATGATGCTACATTTTGGGAAACTTTACATAGAAAAAACCCAATCACATTACTGATTTTGTAATGGTTGTTATTTTTACAAATTATAAATGAAACCGAGGTTATGACAACCATGTATAGCAAGTTTTTAAAACTGGTGATCCATATGTAGTCTAAGTGGAGTCGGTACCCATCTTTATCTGCTATTTGACTTGTTATTTTATTCATTCTTTATTCAGGTTCTAAGGAAATCAAGGAGCATGTTCAGATATGTCCTCATGAGTTATTAAAATGGCAAAATATCCATCACTAATTAATCAATTATCTCTGAGCTACTAACCCAATTTATTAAATATTACTTAATAAAGTAGAGACCTCTTTTCCCATAAGCTTTCATTCATCTCTGTATCTATCTGTTCACATATATGCAGATATGTGTATGTGTGTTTGTGTTTGCATATATTTATGTATGTGTGTGTGTATATATATATATATACATATATATACTTATATATCAACCTCCATCTCCTTATCTTAAACACTAAAGTTATTGGCTATACAAACAATATAGCAAACAAAAAAGACATAAATATTTATTTACAACATAGTAGCTATGAGTAAAGTCACAGTCAGAGTCAACTCTAACCATTATTGCTACTGCCAATTTTTTAATTACGGAAACACAGTTCTCCCATTCAGTTCTCTCAGGATAGCTGCCTAAGTGATTCAGAAATTCTCTTTATAATGTTTCTTCACAAGACAAGAGTCTCTCAGGAAAGAAGTCCTCCTAGTTCTTTATGGTTGAGCCTCACCTAGCCTCTCTCCATCCAGGGCAGCTGAAACAGACTACAGAATCACAATGAAACTGACATCCTCTTTAGATTGAATCCTCACAATAAACAGTTAAACAGAAACCCCTCAAGATTCCATTCTTTCTTAAAGCTACAGGATGAGTATCCAGAGCCTCTATGGGAGGGGCTATTGAGCTATTCTTCTCACAGTCCCTAACCAGGGACTGTCTCATGCTTGCATTTGTATTCCTAATGCTTAGCACAATGCCTGGCATATAATGTGTGATTTAATAAATGCTTATTTGTTGACCGATTATTGTATGGGAAGGATAGCAGGTTGACAAACTGAAATATATTTATGAATTCTTCCCATCTCATTTGACTTCTTCCTTGCTATCAAGTAGACTACTAGATGCAAAAAAAAAAAAAGGCAACTGTGTTATAAAAAATATAAAAAGTTTTCGTTAAATAAAAGGGACGGTGAATGCGTATTTTTGTTAATATTTGTACAAGGAAATGAATGGAATTTGAAACTGAAATGTCATTCCAGTCTCCAAATGTGAATATTTATATTTTGGAACTATGTAATTCGATCCAGCATTTTTAAAGGGAGCACTGTTTTGGATGCTAAATGGCTCATCCTTCTCCTTCCTTCCTTGTTCCGTTCTCTGTCATAAGTTAGAATGGGTGAAGTTTCATATATTGAAGGAGAAGCCTGTGTGAGATGCAGAATGAAAGTGGGTGGGAAGAATGAGAGATCTAAGCAAAAATGCAGGAAAACTAAGATGTATCATTGTCAAATGGATTATTACTATTGATACCAATAAGAAAATGATAGACTCAGATTGTTTTCATGTTGGGTATGAGTCGCCTAACTTTTTTAATGTATCCAGAGCCTTAATGTTAGAATTATTTCTGTTTGCTCAAGCCGAATGCCCAGGAGGGTGCAGAAATGGAGGTATCTGTAATGAAAGACGTGTCTGCAAATGCACCGATGGATTCTACGGGCCTCACTGTGAGAAAGGTAGGCAAGATCAATGTGTTACAGTTTTGTTCTCGTCTTGGTATTCCTGGGACACCAGTACAGTTCCCGGCACTGGGCAGGCACTTAATAAAGCTTTGTTGATTGACTGATCTTACTTATTTTCTTTCTTTCATGTAACTTGTCCATGGCATAGTTGTATGCAAACAGAGACCCAGAGATACTATAAACATACCTCCTCTTGTTTTAAGTCACTTTATTGTAATCTGTTCAGGGTGCATTAGTGAAATCTCAGAAAATTACAAAAAGTCTATGCAGGAAATGGAAATTCTTTCCTCGAAGAGTTATGACTGCTGACTTCTTCAGTCACTTCTGTAATGGTGAAACTGGAAGACCCTAACACTGCTTGGTCCCACATGCCACCATTAAAGCACCTAGCTACTTTAGGATAAGCTTATAGGGCCATATAATATGTCTGGGGCTTTGTTCTATCCTGTGAAGTGTTAAAAAGCCATTCAGCCCCAAGTTAAATGTATTCAAAATGCTCATTTCCAGTTTTTCAAAAACAGCCCTAGTCACCAATATCTAATATCATAAAATGGTTATGAATCTAAGAGCTGATAAAAAAACCTTTAGGTGTTTAATGAGAATTCCACCTTTGGGGGAAAATGGTTTGTTTAAAGGCTCTTCTAAGAAAAAAACAACACAGAGAGGCAACATGGTATAGCAGATAGAAAACCCACTTCAGAATCAGAAATCATAATCATTGTGTGTGACTTCAGACAAGTCATTTAACTTCCTAGTGCCTCAGGACATTTTCTAAGACTTTCAGTTGTGTAGAAGGTGCCTATTTTTTCTTTTCTGGAGGCAATTGGGGTTGTGACTTGCCCAGGGTCCCATAACTAGTAAGTGTCTGAGGCTGGATTTGAACTCAGGTCCTCCTGACTCCAGGGCTGGTGCTCTATCCACTGCGCCACCTGGCTATCCCATCTATTTTGTTTTATAGAGAGAGTGGTCTCATTGGGAATTCCAAAAAGCCAATGAAATCACAAGTGTGGTCCAAAAACAAAAATAAAAAAAAGCACAAACAAGAAAATAACTAATCATTACAAAAGTTTAATTATTAACTCATTTGGCCAAATGAAACTTTTTTATCATTAAAAACATTAGGGAAGAAAATTTTGTATTCTTTTCCCTAGTATTTTAATTTGGGAAGGATAACTTGGATGTTTAAAGTAAAGATTATAGAAATAATGCAGGCAAAAAGATATGTGTTCAACTTATGGCAATGAGAATTTATTAAGCTCCTAATATGTGTCAGGTTCTGATTGAGCTGTTGTTCTATGGAAAGATCTCCAAATTCTCTTCCTTGAAACTGATGGAGATAGTATCAATAACATAATTTCCACCACAAATATTCCATCTGATTGCAGCCTACTTGACAATTAAACTTTTAGGGTCATAACAAATAAACAGGCTTATGTTACTAATGGTAGCAAAATGGTCATGTTTCCAAATCTTACTTGCCTTTAATCATGATTCTTTTTCAATTAGCACTCTGCATACCACGATGCATGAATGGTGGGCTCTGTGTTACTCCTGGCTTGTGCATCTGCCCACCTGGATTCTACGGTGTAAACTGTGAAAAAGGTAATACAAATTGCTGTTTTAGAATAGCAGTACAGTATTTATTGTATTTATTTAGTGACTGTAAAAAAATGATTGAACATCTTTGAAAAACATCTTATTGATCCTCATACTGAGAAGCAAACAATGGTTCTGGGGGTGGGGAACCTGTGACCTTGAGGCCACATGTGGCCCTCTAGGTCCTCAAGTGTGGCCCTTTGACTGAATCCAAACTTCACAGAATAAATCCCCTTAATAAAAGTTTTTGTTCTGTGAAGTTTGGATGCATTATCCTAGAACAGATCTACATCTCAGGCACATGAAGCAACTTGTCTCCTTCTTGGGTTCCTTTTAGGCTAGTTTTTCATCCATGTCATTTTGTCCCTTGGGGCTCTGCCCTGATCCCCTTTTCTCTTTTCCCTTTATCCTATCTCATTTTTTTTTGGCTAGGCAATGGGGTTAAGTGACTTGCCCAGGTCACATGGCTAGTAAGTGTTACCTGTCTGAGGCCAGATTTGAACTCAGATCCTCCTGAATCCAGGGCTGGTGCTCTATCCACTGCACCACCTAGCTGCCCTTATCCTATCTCATTTGCTGATCTCATCACTTTCCATGGGTTCAAAGATCATCACTTCTTGAATTTCCCACATCTAGACATCAAGCCCTAGACATTCTCCTGAGTTCCAGGTCCATATGACCAACTGCCATTTAGACATCTCAAATTGAATGATTCATCTGCCTCTCAAAATCAGCATGTCCAAAACAGAACTCATTGTCTCCCTTCCCTACTCCAACCTGCCCTTCTTTTAAACTTTCCTATTGTTGTGGAAAGTAATCTTTCCAGTCACCCGTGCTCACAATCTTGATGACACCCTTGCCTTGACTCTCCCCTTTCATTCATCTCACATACTCAACCTTTTGCCAAGTCTTGTCATTTTTGCCTTCATAGCATCTCATGTATATGTCCCCCTCTCTCCATTCACACAGCTGCCATCCTGGCACAGTCCTCCATCACCTCACACCTCGACAATTGTAATTTGGCGTTTCTTAAATGGGGACTCCTGCCATTAATGCTTTCATGCTCTTGTGTAATAGAGGAAAGACCTTTTCAGCATTATGTTCTTCAGAGGCATGAAATTAACATTTAGTACTCATGCTTTCAAAGGTTAGTGTCATCTGTCTTCCTACTCCACATTACTAAAAGCCGTACACCCTGGTAACTTGTTTACATAAATGTGACTTTATTGGCTTGGTTAGCCCGAAAGACAATCAACTGATGAATATTTTGTGTGTGCATGTGTTTTTCCTTCTTCTATCTTTCAGTCATCAATGATGCTCAGGCATTGTTGAAGGAATATCTACCCTAGAAACCCAGTACATTTACTTTTTTGGAATATCTCACCTCTTGGATGGAAGATTTTCCAACTTTGTTTTTAGTTCACATTAGACTGTTCTTTGGAAAATCTTGTGAAATTCCATTTGGCCCCTCTAGAGAGGCTGGGAACATTAAAAATGGTGTTCTTCATCTCCTCAAACAAAAGGGGCTTTTATTATTCAGAAGGGGGAAAAAGCAGCTCCTGAAAAGTTTCATTTCAGACTTGGCATAGAGTTAGTACCTTCTACATATTTGAAGAAATGTTAATAAATAACTCTTTAGCTTTTGAGTCATCAGAAATAAATATCACATTGCTTGCCTTTTCAGTAGGTAAGGGAAGGGATGGGAGGAAAGAAGAGAATTTGGAACTCAAAATTTGAAAAGAAAAGAATAGAATATTAAAAATAAAAAAATCATTGAAAAAATTTAAATGAATACAGAGAAGTATGGGGAATCTTATGTGACTTAATGCAAAGTGCAAGCAGGCCCAGGAAAACAATATACATAATGACTACAATGTAAATGGAAAGAACTCCACAAGAATTCAATAAAATTAAAATGATTAAACTTGCTCCCAAAGAAGACACATTTGTCTGTACCTCCCTCCTTTCAGTGCAGAAGAAGTGTATAGTTGGTATGGACCCATGGGTGGTGTGTTGGTAAATTTTTAACAACCAGCTCTCTAATTTAAAAAAAAAAGGTACCTGCACACTTTTAAATTTAACCTGCATTGTTAACATTTTCTCCATCACTTTCTTTAAGTCTAGACAATCAACAAAACAAATCAAAAGTAGAGAGAGAATTTGGAACTCAAAGTTTTAAAAATGAATGTTAAAAATTGTTTTTACATATAACTGCGGAAAATTTATTTTAAATAAATAAATAAATATTTAAACAAACAAACAAGCAAGCAAAAACAAATCAAGACCTGATTTGTAGTGTTTCTGTACTAGAGCTAGCTTGTTATCAGCTCAGTCGGTTAAATTTTCAGTGTGGGAGTTTAACTGACAGAGCTAGTAGTACAAGCTAGCTTTTGCACACAAACAGTATAAATCAGGTCTTGATTTGTTGTTTGGTTGATTTACACTGCTCACACTGAAAATTTAACCATTGACTGAGCCGGTACAAGCTAGATCTAACACACTTCTCCGAATAATGTTAGACCTGATCGGTGTACTAGTTTGTTTTGTTGAACTGTTCCCCTCACCCCTTAAAGAAAAATCTTTATTATTAGGGATGGCTCTAGGGGAGAGGGAGTAAGGCAAATGTATTGAGAAATCAAGGTGAGATAAAAACCAAAAAAATCAATAAAAAATTTTTAAAATAAAAAAAGAAAGAAATACCACTTTAGGACAAGAGTTCTTAACCATTTTTGTGTGTCCTGCACCCCCTTGGGCAGTTTAGAAAAGGCTTTTCAGAATAATGTTTTTAATTGCACAAAATAAAATACATAGGGTTAGAAAGGAAACCAATTACCTTGAAATACAGTTATCAAAATACTTTAAAAACCAGTTAGAGGACCACAGGTTAAAAGCCCCTGCTCTAGGAGATCAGAAGTTATTCATTTACCTGTCACCTTTAATGAAAGTCACTTCGTGTCTCTCTTTTGGTTTTCTACCTAGGAATTATTACAGACCTATTTTCCCAAGGACTAGCGGCTTTATTTAGGCATTTAAAACTCTAACGTAAGTGCTAACTGGCATAGCCAGTTAAGTGGTGGTCTAATACTTTTGTCAGGTTTTCTAGTCTGAGAGAGCCTGAGAGGCACACGCAATGTCTTTATACTCCCATTCCAGGCCAAGGGCTGGTGGTTGGTGAAATCACAGAGTCATCGAACGTTAGAGTTGAAAGACATCTCAGCTGTCATGGAGACTAAGCCATACCTATAAAGGAATTGCAATCATGCTATATGCCCAGATTCTGCTTAAGTACCTCCAAGGTGAAGGAGAAGATGGAAAGAGGAATTGCACAAGCACTTCCTCCTGAGGCAGTCTATCTCACTTACAAATCTGATTTTTAGGAAGTGTTTTTTCCTAACATAAAGTCTTAATTTGCTTCTTCTCAATTTCCACTCAATGCTTCCAATTCTGCCCCCCTGGACCTTTGGTTTCCTGCCTCACGGGGTTATTGTGAGGATCACATAGACATAGAGCACTTTGCAAACTTTAAAATGCTCTATTTTTGTTCAGTTGTGACCCCATTTGGGGTTTTCTTGGCAAAGATCCTGAAGCGGTTTTGCCGTTTCCTTCTCCAGCTCATTTTACAGATGAGACTTACTTAGGGTCACACAGCTAGTAAGTGTCTGAGGCCAGATTTGAACTCACTCCAGGGTGGGTGCTTTATCCACTGCACTCAAAGCCTCTAGAGCTACTAATAAATAACCAAATTGCTTATTTTTAGAAATTTAATTTTTTTCTTTTCATTTTTTTTCTCCCTCTGGCATTTTGAGCAACAAAATAAGGGAGAGAGAAAGATGAAGCATTCAGCCTAGGATGATCCCTCACCAGGGTAGTCGGTAAAAGTCACCACATTACCACATTATCACATCCAATTTCTGTATCATCCTTATGCATCACTTATACATAGATGCTTATAAGTCTATATCATACTTATATATACCATATGCCATGGCTTATAGAGGCCTCCCTTCATTTCCACATGAAGAATCTCAGTGTTTTTTCCTATTTTTTTTTCCCTTCTATCTGCCCCAGTGGCATGCTTATAAATATTTAACAACCAGCTCTCTGAAAATGCGCGGCACACTTAAGAGGTTTAATCCACATTATTACCATTTTTATCTATCACTTTTTTAGGTCTAGACAATCAATAAAACAAAAAATCAAGCCCTAATTTGCAGTATTTGTTGATTTCTGAGGTATAAATGTTCCCACTGAAAATTTAATAATCAGTTCTCTCAAGAGGTAACAACTGGCTCCAGAAACTCCCCAATCTGCCCTGAATCTTGCTACTTCTCGCTCTATAGAAATAAGGCCTCGTCTAGTGATTTTTTTTTGGTATAAGAAACTCCCAGATGAGGAAATTCCTTCTACCAATGCAGGTCATCCATCACCTTTACCCCAAATTATAGTCTTGGAGAGCTCCTGAGACAGTGAGAAGGCCCAAGATCACGCAGCCAGTATGTGTCTGACATGGGATTTGAATTAAATGTGCGCTTCCTGGCTTCAAAGCCTGATGAGGTTAGCTTTCTAGCCACTAACCTCTCCTTCTCTGTATATTAAAATTAACCCCTTCATAGGTTCACAGACTTAGTGCTGAAAGCTAGAGGTGATCTAGCCTCACCTCCTCATTTTACAGATGAGGAAACTAAAGCCCACAGTGGTGTAATGCCTGGTCCAAAGTCCCAGAGGAGTAAGGGAGTCAGAGAGAGAGGTAGAATTCAATCCCAGGACCTCACACTTAGATCTATCACTCTGGTTCCTGCATCATGAGTCAATGTCTTCTCATATGAGGTCAATCTCAACTTGGGCTAATCCTCTGATGATCTCATCTCCTCATCTTAGAGAAATCTCTAGTTTCTTAATTAATTAATTAATCTAGGTTTTAATTTTTTTTAATTTTATTTATTTTATTCTGAACTTGTGAAATAAAACAAGCATTTTCATAACATAGAAGAATAGTGTCAACTTCACTTTCCTAGGAATTTCATATTTTATTTAATTTCAATACACATTAAGCACCTACTATATGTAGAATGCCATATTAGGTCTTGGGGAAGAAACAAACTAATACAGATAATCATAACATACAAAACTGCATGATAGTTGCATTGAGGAAGCATAAACAAAATGTCATGAAGTCTGAGAGACGAAGTTATTATTGATGGGGGGATTAGAGATGGTTTCCTCAATTATGTGACATTTGATTTGGGCTTTAAAGGATGAGTAGAATTTAACAGGCAAAGAGAAGATAGACAAAGCATACAAGGCATGGGGAACAGAGTAAGCAAAGTGACAGGGGTAGGAAAACACAGGGCATATCTGGGGACAGAGAATAGAACAGTTTGGCTGGTGTATAGAGTGTGTATTATAAGATAAGACTGGAAAAGTGGAATGGTGCCATATTGTGGAGGCTTTGAATACCAAACATAGAAGCTAGAACTTTATTTATATTTGACCTCTTTTGGACTGATTAATCCAAAATGCACCTCCTGGACCTCTTCTCCAATTCCTTCTCCTCCTCCTCCTCTTTCTCCTTCTTTTTCTTCTCTTTTTTTCCTCCTTTTTCCTCCTCCTCCTTCTCCTCCCTTCCCTGTAATCTCCAAGCACTTTCATCATGTTTTGTCCCTCTTTAAAACCCTTTACTTGATTCAAGATATTCTCTTCATCAAATTCAAGTTGATGGCACTGACTCATTCAAACAACCTGCTTCCTCCTGATACATCTTTCAGGTCCTCCCCCGTATACCTCTTTTAACCCAGTCACATTAACCTTATCTTAGTATCCCTAATTTCCCACCCCTGTCTTGATCTTTTTCCAGACCACATTGTAACTTGCCATTCAAGAAATTTGATATGTGATACTAAGGCTTCTGGTAAAACTTTGGACAAAAAAAGATAAATAATAATAATAAAATAAATATATTAGAAAATTTTAAAAATTGAATTATATACTTCTATTTCTCCTCATACCAAGACCCATTTTGCTAAAATATTAGCTACCACTGGAAGAAATTGTGATTTTCCCCCCAAAAAAATCCTATAGGAACATAGCTTTAGAAGTAGAATGGGGCCTCAGAGTTAATTTAGTTGTAGGATCAGAGTATAACAGGCGTGGGTGCTGTGGTGAGCAGAGTAATTTAGCCACTCTTATTCACACCTACTCTCCTATTGTAAAGGGTAATTAATAATAACTGATGAAACAATCCAAGCATAGATGATTTATTAGCTAGGCATTCAAATGAATGAATCAGTGGACTCCCCAGTTAATCTAAAGACCCTGAATACAGAAGAAAGTAGATTTTTATACCTTCTCCCCAAATCAAATAAATCCAAAAAGTCCAATTCATTATAGCAAAAACAATTAGCCAGGATACAAAATTTGGTAATCTAATTTCTAATTGAAGGAATGTTTAGGGGCTTTCCAAGTTAGGAGGGGGGTGAGTAGGTTTTGGGGTCCTCTATTCGTAAAATGAAAAGATATTGATTAATTACACCTACCTCCATGTGTGAAACAATAGATGGCTTACATAATCTAGATTTGGATGGATGAATAACTAAACTAAAAATTTAATTAAAAATTTTAATTTTTAAATTAAAAATCAAATTAAAAACAACAAAATGGAGGAGTATACATGTGACAGCAAAATAGAGTCAGTGTTCAAAAATAGAATCTGATTCGTCCTGATTCTCACACTACACTAACTGCATTTTATACCTGGTATTCACTTTATCTTATCACTATTAACTCATTGCATAGATGGTTTTTCTCAGTATAAACATTCTTTCTCTGCTCTGGGAAATTGTGCCAAAAAAAATTTAAAATTTGGGAGGAGAGAGTGTTTGTTTTGTTTTGTTTTTAGCTCTGAGCCCCTAGTCACAGAGGGCACTTTGGCAAAACATCTCTATCTCTTTTTTCCCTGAGGATGTTTCCCCTTAATTGTTGCCTTCCAACCATATTCTCAGTAAGTATGCCCAGACTAGCAAATGTCTATAGTTCACACAGTTTATGAAAACAAAATAAGCATTTAAAACAAAGAAAAGTAAACAGATTGTCCCTGGGTCTGAAAGGAAAAGACTTCAAGAATGGAAAGGAAGTACAGAATTACTACTTTGAGGTCCAGTGGTTAAAGTGACCCAGCATCTGTCCCAATATCCCTTACACCCAATTGGCCCAAACAGCCTCCGTTCTCCCAGGCCCAGCCCCTTGCTACCTATTTCCATATTTTTGTGCTCCTAACTCCACATTTCCTCTCAGCCTTATTCAGCTCCATGCATGCTCCACGAATCTATGCAACTCATTAGGAACTGTGTTCTCCTGAATTGACTAAAACTGCCTTCATCCACTGCCTTTTAAGGGTGGCTTGGGGGCATGGCTAGACATTCTTTGACCAATATCATTGCTCTCTTCCTAGTTCACTCAAGAGACTTGTTCACACTTCATAAAGGGATCGCTGAGGCGTGGTCACATTTTTTTTTTGTTAGTTTAACACTTCATAATTGACTTTTTACTTTCTGTGATTAGGTCCTGGAGTTTCAGAGATCAATTATTTAGTCTAAGATCTTAGATTTAGAGCCACAAGGCACCTTAGAACCCCCTTAATCCAACCCCTGCATTTTCCAGGTGATCAAACAAGTTCAGACAAGTTAATTGACTTACCCAAACTCATACAGGAAGTAACTAGTAGAGAGGGTACTTAATCCCAGACCCTCTGACTCCAAATCTAACATCCAGTTCCCTCATTTTATAGATGAGTAATAGAAGCCAAGAGAGATACAGTTACTTGCCCAGGGTCACACAGGTAGTATGTGTATTATGTAATATATGTATAATACACAGGTAGTGCCAGAATTTGAACCCAGGTCCTCTGATGAGAAAACAGAGACCTAGAGAAGGTAAATGACATGCCAAGGATCATATTGGTAGTTAGTAGGCCATCAATGATTTAAATTCAGGTACCTGATTCCAAATCTTTTGCTCTTTTGCTCACATTCTTCGGTACCACTCTCTGGCCAACCAATATTCTGTGGGTCTCTCCTAATCACCAAATTATAGAAATGGTTTTAATTGATGCAGCTGCTAATATCATTTTGCCCAAAAGAAAGGTGTTTCTATCTGAAAATAGTGAGCAAGTTTCAGCTGTTCAGAAAAACATCTCAAGAATGAACAACACCTTCAAAATCATATTTCTCCTAAATTTAAGGCAAAGATGTCAAACCAGAGACCCTCAATTGTGCAGCTGAATGAGATGAAAATGTAATTAGGAAATGTTGAAAAAATAAAAAATACAATACAACCTACATAATGTTAATTTGTGGTTTTCTAAGTCAATGTGTGGTCTGCAGGCATCAGTTTCTAATTGAGTTTGAGGCCACTCACCATCTAATGCAATACCCTCCTGTTATCTTTCAGCCAATTGCTCAACAACCTGCTTCAATGGAGGAACTTGCTTTTACTTAGGAAAGTGTATTTGCCCACCAGGACTGGAGGGAGACCACTGTGAGATAAGTGAGTACTTGACTTTCTATGTTCTATTATTTTATACAACCACAGAATTTCAGAGTTGGAAGGATCTGTGGGGATGACTTTACATTTAATTCTAAAAATATTTATTTTCTACTGTGTACAAAGTACCACACTAGCACCTCAAATTAGCCCTGCCTCATAGTAGCATGGGCAGCTAGATGGTACAGTGGATAGAGTGCCAGGCCTGGAGTCAGGAAGACTCATCTGCCTGAGTTCAAATCTGGACTCAGACCCTTACTAGCTGTGCGACCCTGAGTAAGTCACTTAACCCTGTTTGCCTCAGTTTTCTCATCTGTAAAATGAGCTAAAGAAGGAAATGGCAAATCACTCTAGTGTCTTTGCCAAGAAAACCCCTAACGGAGTCATGAAGAGTTGGACATGACTGAAAAATAGCATGGAGATGGCCCTTAGTTCTTGAATGCTATGTCAATGAACCAAAATTCTGGTCATTCCTACCAAGAGGGAAAGCCATCATTTAAAGGCCTATTGTGATGGACAGTATGTCTCTCAACCAAGGATCAGAGGACTATCGTAAGGAGACTGACTCTATGCTGTTAGATGTTTTAGGCTATGATAACCCACAAAGACACCCTACGAAGGTATGCAGAGGTTATAATCTGTATTGGTAAAACATGTACCCATGTAGGTGAAATCATGAAGACTTGAACCATTGAATTATGTATGACAAGGTGCTGACCTAGGCCCGGGATACAGCAGTGAAATAAGACAGACACTGACCTCACGGAGCTTAGAATCACTGGCCATTGCCCCAAAGCACTGAGCCTTCTACTGAGAGATGCCTGCTGCAACCGTAAGGTGATTGAGGGAGTCAGAATTTAGAAGCAATGGCAGAGAAGGAGTGAGGACTTCAGCCTTCCAGGCTGCCTCAGGTGCCTGGGTCACAGTTATGCTCTAACTGACCTGAGGAGTCAATGCACATCAATGCCACAGGACCCTGGTAGTAGAAAGGTCAAGACCAGGAAGAAATGAGCAATAACAGGTGTAGAAGATGGTGTGGTTACTTTGGAGACAAGCGTACAACCGGCTATCACAGAGATGCTGCCCATCTTTCCAGCTTGCTGCTTGACTGAGCACACACCCATTAGGGTCATTCCAGGGTCCTCTAGGGCTGCATAGTCCTCACTTTTGAGACCACTATCCTAAAGAATAAGAAAGAAATGCCTTGGCACGGCATTCCAGGCCCCAAACATCCTGAGTCCAATTGACTTTATCTTACACTATTTCCCCTCACATACTTTACGCTCCTGACAAACTAGACTTCTTTCTGCCCAGTCCACTGCCACTGTAGCCTCTCATGCTGCCAGTCCACTCCTGCTGGGGCTCACATTGCTATCCACTCTTCTGAGTCATGTGACTCCCAGTGCCCATCACTAGTGCCTATCGGCCAGGGCATCCCTTTCCCTGAACAAGTCCATCGGGTGGCACAGGTGGGTAGAGTGTTGGGCATGGAGTCAGAAAGTTGTGGCTGTTGTTTAGTTGTTTTTCAATCATGTCTGACTCTTAGTGACCCTCTTTGGGATTTTCTTGGCAAAGATACTGGAGTGGTTGGTCATTTCCTTCTCCAACTCATTTGACAGATGAGGAAACTGAGACAAATAGGGTTAAGTGGCTTGCCCAGGATCACACAGCTATGAAGTGTCTGAGGTCAGATTTGGGACTTGATTCCTTATTCTTTGGCTTCTACAAATCCCTACATGGATCCAGCTCCTGGACTTCTGGTGGCTTTCTTTCCTGACTTTTTAAGGCTTGTAAACTCGTGGTCATCTCCAATATCATTTACTTAGGAACTGGACAGAATGGATTCAACAGAGACAGAAGCAATAGTAGCTCTTGGCTTTGTGCCTAGACAATCCAGTTTTCTGGCTCTCCAGGCCAAACTCTAGTAAATATGGAGCTTCTTGCTAGACAGTATCTCTTTCACTGCCCTTTTTATTTTTTTTGTTTTTATTTTTATTTTTTGCTTTTTGGCGAGGCAGTTGGGGTTAAGTGACTTGCCTAGGGTCACACAGCTAATAAATGTTAAGTGTCTGAGGCCATATTTGAACTCAGGTCCTCCTGACTTCAAGGTCAGAGCTCTATCCACTGCATCACCTAGCCGCCCGTAGACAGTATCTCTTAAAGAAACATTGTGATAATCAATTATTACCAGTGTGCTGAAACCCCTCCTCAACCCAAAGGGCATAGTGGCTCATCCTTTTATCCAGGGAGAGGAGAAGATAAAGCAAGAGACTTATTTTGGCTGGTTAGTGTCTTTTGAATGAACCCCAATTCTCACTCAATAGCCCATTAAAAAGACTCTAGTTCACCACATTGTGAACCAAACCAGTTATAGGAGGTCTGTGCATGCTCCAAATCAGGGAGTAGGAACCCTGTAGGACATGCCATTATGCCTTTCCAGAAACAGGCTACCCAAACTCTTTCACAAGGGGGTTGTGTCAGAGGAGCACTTTGCACATGTTCACCAACTCTCTGTGACATATGTGTGTGTTTGTATCTGTCTACATAGATAGAGATCCACACATGTGTGTATATGTAATATATAAAAACATACCTATAACAAATAAAATACATGACAAATGAAATAATCCTATATAAAGCACTTTACAAACTGTAAAGTGACATACATACATACATGTGTGTATATACATATAATATATATTTATCATAACAGCCCTACAAGGTAGATACTACAGGTATTAGCCTCCTTATTTTATTATATATATATGTGTGTGTGTGTGTATGTGTGTGGGTGTGTATCTAATACCTGTTGGTAGTACAAGTATTATTTTCATTTATTCTTTATGCGGAAACTGAGACCAGAGAGGTCGCATATGGATGTAAGTGGTAAATGCTGGGGGTATTTCTTGAGAGATACAGCCACCTATCCACAATGCTTTGTGATAAATGGACAAAGGAAAGGGTCTAGACAAAATAGTAAAAGACAGGACCTTTTCCATGAGAATATTTATTACAAAAGGCATAATCATAAATACACAAACTTATTTCCCCAACACATGGGAGGTACAGTGCTCCTCACACATACCCCGCACATCATTCTCTGGGCAGGGGAAGGGGATGAGGTCCATAGCTTAGTGAGGTTCCCATGAAACACATTCCCAGTTCCAAGTCCAAAATACCCCTCCAGTTTAGGCATCCTGATTTATCCTGGCTCCAGGGTAGCTGTAGGGATCACCTCCAGTCAGTATCTGAAACTAAGGACAAATAATAGAGAACTGAAATCAACCTTCTCAGGCTCATTTCTCCCTAGCCAGGGTAAAAGAGGAGAAGAGGATGGCAAGTCCATCCACTCTCATTGATTCAATTCCTGGTATCCATGCTGAGGGCAGCAGAAACAGGGTTGTACATGTATGTGTGTGTCGGGGGGAACTATAAGGTGGGGGCAAAGCATCCATAGCTCAGCCAGTTTTAATGACATGGCAGCCAGTCAAAGGGGGCTACCACCACCCATGAGGTAGGGAAGAAGGGCTCCGTGTCAGGTAAACTGGGCATGCTCAAAAGGCCCTCACGGGTGTTTCCATGTTAGAAATGGGCATGCCCAGAGAAGCTCAAGTTACATGTAATTATAAGAATTCTGTGAAGTGAGTGATCACTTTCTGCTGGTAGGAATCAGAAAAGCACGAGCTGGGTTCAAGGGAAAACGTATTTATCAACATCAACCTAAAAACAAATTATAAAGGCAATCCATAGTGGAGCAGTCATTAGATTCTCTTAAATCAGAAAAACCCTGACCCAAACACAGGCCTTGTACAAGATCAGTAGGTAAAGGCTCTCCCTTACGGCTTGGGGAACAGAGAGACTATAGTGAGTGTATGTTATTACCCAGATTCCAGGCTGGCTTAACAGATCACTTGTCCACCGGAGTTATTATATTCCTTATAAAAACTATTCTTTCTTAATCTCAGCTTCTACCTTCTTTGTGAAGCCTTTTCTCTAATCCTTCCAGTTTTTCTCAGTCTCCTCATTAGCAATCTTTCCTTTGCCCCCATCATTCCCAACTTTGTATTATATCTGCTTCTGTCCCTGTTATATCCCCCAATAGAATATCATCTTCTTGAGGCCAGGAATGGTTATATTTTTTGTTTTTTATCCCCAGTGCCTAGGGCAGTATATTGCACACAGTAGGAGCTTAGTAAATATATTTGTTTTTTATCCCCAGTGCCTAGGGCAGTATATTGCACACAATAGGAGCTTAGTAAATATATTTGTTTTCAAATATATGTTGACACTAGCTGTGTGACCCCGGGTAAGTCACTTAACCCTATTGCCTCACCAAAACAAACAAACAAAAAAACTTGTTTTCCGGTCCAGTGTAATTTCATTGGTATAATGTACTCTTGGAGTGTAAACTCCTTTCACCAATGCAGATCAGGAACTCATTGTTATCTGATGACAACCGATTTGCCTGATGTGTCCTCAGCCCTCAAGATGCATGAAGGCTAAGGCTTAACTGACCCAGAGATTGGGCATTGACCCCTCCCCAACCACTTGCTTGCTATGGCATGGTTAGACTTTAAATGTGCTGGGTCCCTGCCCCTCATTCTTTATTCCTTCTTAAACAATTCATAAGGTACTCTGATTTCAGTGGTCCAGGCTACCCTACTGCTTTGACCTGCAGATATCTGTATATGTATCTATATACGTATACCTGTTTGTATCACATCAGCTCTTTGCATAAAGTGCTACAGTCTGTTGCAAAAGTCTTAGTGTAGTTTTAAGCAATTAAAAGTTGAAAACTGCACTGAGACTTTGGGGGTATCCTCTTTGTAAGTTTGAGGCCTGGGTGGCTTTGAGGCCTGTGGTCATAGCACTCATTCTGCTGAATGCGAAACTACTAGCCTGCCTGTGGTACTGGGGACAATGGGAGGGGAGGATGGCCACCTATGCTATTTCCCATTGGCCTCTGTCCTCCCCCGTAACTACCATGTCTGTAGGACAGTGTCTCTCTTTAGGAATGGCTTTCTTCTCTCTTACCCTGCACCCATCATGGATATTTAATTGTTCAGGGGCATTGAGAGGTGCGTGTGATTTGTCCCCTGGTCCCTCAGCTAGTGGTGCTACAGAATTATAAATGTTTGTTGAATTGAATTCTTATGACCTTTTGTAGTTAGCTTGTAGTTTCTAGGTGGGCAAGGAATTCATTTATTGACCTTTATGTGCACAGTGAAACAACAGATCTGTTCTTGGTAGAGTGTTGCCCAGATCCCTCCCCATTCTCTTACCAAGTGCCCCATGTGAACAGTGGGCATTTCTCAGATCAATGGTGCAGATTAGAGGGGTAGTTTGTGGCCATTAAAACAGAGAGAAACCCATCTCTCATGGAGGTCTGGAACCCTTGACCGTGGCAGCCTCATTATCATAGAGTTCTAACTGCATTATCAGCCATAGACAAATGGAATTAGTTGCTAAAGCAGCTCACAGTCTTTGAATTTTTGTTAGTAATTCACTTAAATGCAGAGAGAACAACATTCTAGTAGCTTAGGCAAAGAATCCATCCCTCTGGTCCCAGTGTAAAAAGAATCGTTTCAATCTTTTTTCCTCTCTAGCTAATCTATATGGACATAGGTGTCTAACCCGGTTCAGTGTGGATGATGCTTATATTATTTCATATTCACGGAGCATGCAGAGGTCAAGCACTAAGCAGCTACAGCCTAGTGAGCTCTCCCAGCATTTCTCCCCATCCTCCCTTTGCTCCCATGTCTGCCTCGGAAGCTGCCTTCCTCCCCTCCTTTGTGTATGTGCTAATGGAAACTTGCAGGTCCTTATTTGTCCCAGCTGTGTTATAGCTATTGCAAACACCACTGTGTCTTGGTACAATCACAGTTCCAAGGACTCCAGGAAGTTCAAAGCCCGAAAACACTGACTTCGTTTTGTTTTGTTTTTAAACTTTCAACCCCTATTTTATTTGTTTTATATTTGCAGTGGAAGATGAGATGATTTGAAAGAAGCCCTTTTTTTTCTTTAATAGTGTTAATGTGTTACCCCAATGGTTTGCATAGAACATGGATCTTTGATTGTCAGGATGTGGTTTTATATTATTAATTACTCTTCTTTGATGAAGTTTACCCTATTAGTTAATCCCCCTCAACTCTCATCACTTCTTGTCCCTTTTAGAACTCACACACAGACTTGGCACTTGGTTCTAGGTTTCTTTCTAAAGTTTCTTTGTTTCTCTCCCCGTTTCAATTTCCAACTTTCTGTGGATAGGGATCGAGTTTTCTCTTTATTTTATATGTCCTTACATAAATATTTTGCATGAGATTGTGGTCTTAGATATTGCTAACTGACTACTCCTAGGACCTTCTAGAGAAATTCTTGTTTCTGCTGCTGGGAGCACATTACAGGATAAATGAAAGTCACTCTGCAACAATTAGGATAAAAGCCTTCTGAGTTTTAAGAGTTTCAAATGAGAATGGGGTCTTCATCAATTTCTCCTACCCCATTTCAGTTCCTTCATTTGGCTGCAAGTACCTCTCTAAGTGAATGATTATGTGCTAACTTGACGTCAACACTAGAGCAGGGGAAAAGGAAGGTCACACATAAGGCTTGTGTGTCCAAAAGAGATTTATTAAAGAATATTATTTACAGCTGGCTGGAGATGGGAGTTAGATGCTGCAGGCCCTTAGATCTGTGTCCAGATTTGGGTAATAACGTGGCATTTCCCTAGTTTGGAGTGATGGTGTGGCATCTCCAAAGATGACTTCCCGGATTTCCTGTTTTTTTAATAGGAAAAATCCCATCTCTGACATGTGGCATAAATGATCCTTTTTAGGGGTTCCAGGACAGTGTTTGATGGGGAGCAAGGTATTATCTGCTCCCTTTGCTTCAGTATCTATGATCTGAGATCTTTGATTACAGTAATTAATTGAGGATGAGATTGGAAAGTTTCCTGATTTATTCAATATTAGCTGACCAGGGGGATGTTAGAGGGCCTTATCTATGATGGTAGGTGCTATGATGCCATTTGGGCCCAGATGCACAGTTACCTATGGAACTTTTATTGGGAAATGAGGGGAAGGCCTTCTTGGCTGGTTCTAGAAATGAAAGTAAAAGGCAGTAAGAAACAATAAATTCTTACAGGATACCAGCCAATGGTCATGAATCTTTCCAGGAAGCTTTGACACAATTTGCCTAGCTGGTGTCAAGAGAATGGCCTTATATTGTTCTCTCAGAGTAAGCCTTTGGAGGGAGGGAGAAGTTCATGGCATTTTTCCTTTGAGATTCTGCATATGAAATGTTGATTCATATTCCACAGGGAGAGGGGGAAACTTTACCAAGGATTCTAATGATGCCTCAGTGTACCAATATATAACATCCATTCATGTACATTCTCCATGGACAGAGAAGGGAACAAATATATATTAATCACTCACTATGTGTCAGGCACTGTGTTAAGTGCTTGACGAATATTATCTCCTTTGAGGCTTACAACAACCCCATATAGTAGGTACTATTACTATCTTTATTTTACAATTAAGGAAATAGGCAGACAGCAGTTACTTTTCCATGTATGGTTAGTAAGTGTCTGAAGCTGAATTTGAACTCAGGTCTTTCTGACTCCTGGCCTAATTCTTTATCCACTGAACCACCTAGTTGCAATATCAATTCCATTACAGGCCCCAGTGGAAGGCTAGGGCTAGAAATTACAAAGTCCTAAGAAGTAAACATATCCTTATGCCCGTAACAAGAAGGCCCAAAGAAACCTCAACCATATCTTATGAAATGAATCGTGGCAATCACAGTTTAATAGGCCCTACAACACAGGAAAAGATTGTGGAAATAGAGCCTGAGTTAGGAAAAGCTATTCACACGGCCCTATCTCCTTTCCTACCCCAAGAGGGGGAGGAAATATAAATGATAGGAAAGTTTGCACTCCTAATATTGTATTTAATCTCTTCTCATCTGGGATCTATTAAGGCAAAACGGCTCCCCAAATTTAAATCTGGCTCGATCCTGTCGTTTAGCTTGGCTAAAGTGCTAGTTAGAAATATCCTGTCACCAAGAACAAAGATGCAGATAAGGTGGGCATTGGGATTGTAATTTTAAGTTGGCAAACTTCCCAAGGAACTTTAATGACTCTCCAATGACAAAACCATACAAATTGTTTAAACTCAATTAGAAAAAGATTTTTCGAACTGTTTTACCAAATAATGTTTTCCTCCCTTAGAAATCTCCCCCCACTCCTTCCCTCTGAGGCAGAAGCAACATTGGATAGAATATTGGACCTGGAATCAGGAAAAACAAAGTTTAAATCTGACTTTAGACAAGTACTAGTAGGGTGACCTTGGGCATCTCTATTTGCCTCAGTTTCCTCAGCTATAAAATGGGGATTATGATAGCAGCTACCTCAAAGGGGTTGTTATGAGTATCATATGAGATAATATTTATAAAAACACTTATCACAGGGCCCGGCACATAGTAGGTTCTATGTAAGTGCTTATTCCCTTCATCCTCCGCCAAAATAGAGAATCAAAATATCTAGAGCTTAAAGGGACATTATCTTCCAGCCCCCTCATTTTACGAATGAGGAAATTGAAGTCCAGTCGCCTAAGGTTACATAGCAGAAACAGAATTCTAATCCAAGGGAGGTATGACTTTAAATCCAATGCTCTCCTCATCAAGCCAGGCTGCTAGAATAACATTAATATTCTTGCCCTCACCCAGCAATGTTAGAAGACTTCAGTTCAAATCCCATCTTTGGAATTTATGTCACATAAACCATTTAATTTCCCTAGATCTCAGTATCCTCATCTGTAAAATGAGAAAAAGGCATCCTAGATGGCCTCTAAGGTCTTTTCCAACTCCAGAGCCATGATTCTAGAATCTTAATTTGTATATATCCTACCATCACAAAATAGCTTTGCAGAAAAGGGAGCCCATTTCATCTGGTAGGAACATTGATGGGGCAGCTAGGTGGCACAGTGGATTGAGTATCCCACTTGGAGTCAGGCAGACTCGTCTTCCTGAGTTCAAATCGGGCCTCAGACACTTATTTACGTGACCCTGGGCAAGTCCCTTAACCCTGTTTGCCTCAGTTTCCTCATCTATATAAAATGAACCGGAGAAGGAAATGACAAATCATTCCAGTATCTTTGCCAAGAAAACCCCAAACGGGATCACAAACAGTTGGACGTGACTGAAACAAATGAACAACAAGGAACGTGGCTGAAAAGGCAGGTATGGAGAACTGTGAAGGCTGGCGACATATAAGCATGCTAGCTGAATGTCCCTCGTTTCTGCCTCACTTTTTTGCTCATCCTCTGATCTAAGCCTGGGAGTGAAGGGGTTAGATCATACAAGGCTAATTAGAAGGAGTGAGGTGTGAAGGTAAGAAAATTACCTTTATATGGTACAGCAAATAGACTGCTGGGCCTGAAGTCGAGAGAGAGCTGTGTTTGAAGTCTTGCTCTGACACTTAGTAGAACATTGACTATTTTAACTTTGCTGAACTTCTGGAAATAAAAACCTTTAGAAGTCAGACTGACTTCAGTCTGAGCCAACACTCACCAGCTAAGAAGGTGCGAAAATAGGAGGTGCCAAACTTCCTCCCCATTAACCCTTCATGAATTTTGAAATAATTTTTTCCTAAGGAATAACTTTTTCATCCGTATTTCAGGGAGTAATAACAGCATGTTCTTTTGGGAGAATCAGGTGATGATAAACTATTCCCTTAATTATCACGCTCTCTGGTTTTTTTGGAAGGTGTTTCCCAAGTATAGGTAATCCTTTCGTGGATTGGAAATTTCTTTCACAAAGGAGAAATCAATATTAAATATACATTGAACATTGCCTAAAATTTCCCCTAAGATGTCAAGATGGGAGGATCTCCTTGAACCCTATTTTCTAACCCAACTGAAATTATGCCCAACTGAAAGGGACAGATTTTCTGTTATTTAAATTCTTCCTGTGCAATACATACATGCATACAAACATATATACACTCAGCCCAGGAAAAGAGGGTCTAGAGAGAATTAAAGTGAGCTCCACACACACACCACCCCCTCATCACACACTACACTAGGATAATTAATACACAGATTGACAGAATCAGGATCCAACAACATTTTGACAGGGAAGAAAATTGGTCAGAATCCACTAAGATGAAATTTACTGGGGACAAATGCTTATACTTTTATGCGTATGTTCAAGAAATATACTTTAAAAGCACATCCCCCCCAAAAAAAGAAATCAACTTAAAAGTACAAAAAAAGTGAAGACATACTTAAATTGTATGAAAAAGATCTGAGGGTTTTAGTGGACTACAAGATCAAGATGAATTAGCAGAGTGATAAAACAGACAAAAAAGCTAATGCAGTCTTGTGCTTCATTAAGAGAGGTATAGCTTTCAGAAATAAGGAGGTCACTATAATAAGTCTTGGTCATTCTACATCTGGAGTATTGTCTTCAGTTCCGGGTACCACATTTAGAAAGGACATATATAATCCAGAGAGCAACTAGAATGGAGACATGCCAACTGAAAGAACTGTGAGTGTTTAATCTGGAAGACAGAAAGCTCAAGGGGGACATAAGAGCTGTCTTCAAGTACTGGAAAGACTTTTTTGGTAGAAATGGAATTAGATTTGTTCTGTTTGCTCCTAAGAGGTGACACAAGGAACGATGATTAGATATGGCAAAGAAGCAAATTTAAATGTCATGTCAAAAACAGATTTACTAATGATTAGTGCTGTCCCCGAGGGGAAAGGGCTGCCTCAAGAGGTGGTGGGTTCTCTGTGACAAGTCCAGCAAGAGCTGGACAAATATTGGTTATTATAATAAAGAAAAGATTCTTTTTCAGTTATGGGTTGGACTGCATGGCCACTGGGGTCCCTTCCAACTTTGAACTTCTTTGATTCAGTTTGCAAAACTTTGATAGACATAAATTACTTTTAACAAAACTTCTCTTTTGTAAAATAAAAGGAATATTTAATTATATTGTTGTTCAGTTGTGTCCAGCTCTTTGTGACTTCATTTGGGATTTTCTTGGCAAAGACACTGGAGTGGTTTGCCATTTCCTTCTCTAGCTCATTTTATAGATGAGGAAACTGAGGCAAACAAGGTGAAGTGACTTGCCCAGGGTCACACAGCTAATAAGGGTCTGACACTGGATTTAAACTCAGGAAGATGAGTCTTCTCAACTCCCAGCCCTGCACCCTCCACTGCAATATGGCGCCACCTAGCAGACATACCTAACTATACCTACAGGAAAAGGAAGTAACTAGTATGTTCCTGAAAAGAAATTCAGACTAACAACCATAAATTGGGATGGTACAGTGGAAAAAATGCTGGATTTGGAGTCAGAAGATCCTGAGTTCAAATCTGGCTCTGTTATTTACTACATATATGACTTAAGGCAAATCACTTGACCTCTCTGGGCCTCAGTTTCCCCATATCTAATATATGAAGTTGGACTAGATGACACCAGAGATGTCTTCCATCTCTAAATCTATGATCTCGAATCACACGTGTCAAAATGTACAGCAAAATTTTTTTATTTCAAAACATTTCTCTTACACATTCCATGTAACTCAACTAAAAATGTAATTATCTCTAAATCACTGTAATGATAAGTAGAATATATATATCACTTTAAGGTTTATAGAGTGCTTTATTTATATACATAATATGTGTGTATGTGTGTTTGTATAATCTCCTTTGGTTCTTATTACAACCCTATGAGGTAGGTGTTATAATTAGCTCCATTTTCTGGATAGGGAAACTGAGGCTAAGAAAGATTAAATGATTTGCCCAGGGTCATATAGCTAGTTAGTGCCCAGGACAGGATTTGATCTCGGGTCTTGGCACTAAATGCTTGTTAACATATATGGCTTTCTCTTTTAGGCAAATGTCAGCAAGCCTGTAGAAATGGTGGTAAATGTATTGGTAAAAATAAATGCAAATGTTCCAAAGGCTACCAAGGAGATCTCTGTTCCAAGCGTAAGTACCTGGTGTACCTAATCTATTCAGTTATGGGGTAGATAAAAGATGTCTCCTGAGACTTCTATATTTTCTGTACATTATTGCTAGACTGGCAGCATTTTAACTTGTCTTCACTAATATGTAAGTTTTTTTTTATGTGGATTCTTAGAATTAGATAAACTCCAAGCTTATAAAGAAAAGGAGAAGAGAGGGAAAAAGAACAGGGGAGAGAGAGAGGAAAGAAAAGAGGAAAGGGGGTTGTGGAGGAAAAAAGGAAAGGAGATAAGAGGGAAAGGGGCAAAAGAGAGACAGAAGGAAAGAAAAAAGAGAGGAGGGAAAGGAGAGAGGGAAAAGAAAGAGGAAAATAAAAGAGAGAGGGTGAGAAAGAAGAGAGGAAGGAAAAGAGAGATAAAAAATAGAGGGAGGGAAAGGGGGATGGAAGAGAGAGAAAAGGAAGGGGAAAAAGAGAGGGAGAGGAAGAAGAGAGGGAGGGAAAGGAGAGAGGGAGAGAGAGTGAGAGAAAGGAGAGAGGTAGAGAAAGGAGAGAGAGATGGAAAGAAGGGAGGGAAGGGAGAGATGGAAGGAAAGAGGAGGCAAAGAAAGGAGAGAGGGAGGGAAAGAGGGATGGAAAAGAGAGAAGAGGAAGGGAAAAAAGAGAGGGAGAGAAGGGAGAGAGGGAGAGAAAGAAGAGAGTGAGGGAAAGAAGAGAGGGAGGGACAGAAAAGAGGGAAGGGGAAAGAGAGGGAGGGAAGGGAGAGAAGAAGGAAAAGAAGAGAGGGAGAAAAGGAGCAAATTGAACTCTCTAAATATTATAAACTTCCTAAAAGATAATCAAAGGTCATTGTCCTACACTGTCAAAGCACTACTGGCTGTTGATTGTTTTGTGGACATAAGGCATCATGCATAGTTTAATCTCATAGGCAACTGAGAGGACCCGGATGCTAAATCAACTTTATACTGGAGAATGACTTTAAGGAAAAAAAAATCACCTCTTCCCACACAAGTGAAAGAGATGAGGTCAAAACTAACACATTCTACAGAACAGCAGGAAAAGTAACTGTGTAATTTGGTCTGAAAACAAAAATTCAGAAAGCTTTCTTTGTTATACCCTCTGATTCTAGCTGTCTGTGAGCCCGGTTGTGGAGCACACGGGACCTGCCAGGAGCCCAATAAATGCCAGTGTAGGGAAGGCTGGCACGGACGGCATTGCAACAAAAGTGAGTAGAATTGCTCTATTGGAGTGTGCCCCAGAATTTCCCCTAACTTTTTTCAGTCATATCCCACTGACTCCAGAGGTGAGGACATCTTGTAACTTAAAGCTGCCTTCTGTTAATGGTAACTTTTGACTTATTGATGCAGCAGATTTCAAATTATGAAGTACATGTCAATTGTAATTTAGGTCTATTTAAATCATATTTGAAATTGGCATTCCATTGACATTGATTCTTTAGTCTAAAGGTCTTTTCTGGAATTTTAAAATGGCGCTGTGCCCAAGGCACATTGAGATAGTGTACGATGGACTTAACAACTTTTAACAATGGATTTGGTAAGGTAAGGTCATATATACAGTTATCCCTTCCACATCTCATACCCACCTTGGTTTCAATATATCATGGGTTGGCATAAGAAGTTTAAGGGGAATTTAGGGGAAGTTTTGGGGAAGCCACTGATGACACACAAAGGCCAATAGACAATACAGAAGAAGTTTAAAAACTCATAAATGCATAAATATATGTATATTATTATATAATATCAACCGAAATTTTATGATAAGGTTCTGTAAACATCCATAAAAGAAAAAGAAAAAATTCAGACTTCTTCTCTAGTACAAAGGGAAGGCCAAAAAAAATTTCACGTGGATTTTCCAGATCATGAGGGCAGAGGAAGGCCACCATACTCCCACCCACCTCCTACCCACCACAATTTAGAAGGGATAACTAGTTTTGGTAGTGTTTGGGTGAACCCACTGAGGGAAAAATGAAGTGTGAGGAGGTCTACGCAGGTAGTTTCCAAAGCACACAGTATCCCAAGAGTCCTCTGGGCAAGGAATCACCAAGAGCTAGTAAGCCTGGACATCTTTAAGCTAATCTGGAATAATCATAGATTTAGACTAGAAGGTGACCTCAGAGGTTCTGGAGTCCTAGGACTCCAGGTCTAGATTGTGTTGAAAGTCATTTTAGAGGTCATCTAGTACAATAAAGTACAAACGGGAACCACCAATCAATACGTGAGGATCCCTGTGGGCTCCATATTGACAGTTTAAGAAGAAGCAATATTATCTATGTTTTACTGTACTTTCATTTATTTTGCTAAATATTTCCTGATTGCATTTTAATCTGGTTCAGCTGCAGTCAGAAGTGTTTGAGGGTACATGTTTGACCCCTCTGATCTAGTCACCCTGGCCCCTTTGCTTTACAAATGAGGAGAGAAAGGCCCAGAAAAGTTACGTGATTTGCCCAAGATCACACAGGTAGTAGTAAGTGGCAAAGCTAGGATTCTGACTCAGGTTCTGGACACCAAATTCAGCAATAACCCCTTCCATCAAATCCCCTATCCCCTTTTTTAAAACACACACACAATAACCTATATCAGCTTGTTTACTATCTCAGAGGTCCTGAACCCCTAGGCCGCAGCATGGAAACACTGGGTACCTGGGTGGAGACAGATGGGGAAGACTGCTGAAGACGTCTACCTACTTCATTTTGCCCAGGACCATCTTGTCTCAAAGGGAAGTGCTGGGATCACAAGTGGCAGACATTTTTTGGGGGGAGGGGCGCTGGTGCATTATTGGCTCATATTTTAATCATCATGGAAAACTATAGTATATGCCCTGATAATTAAACATAGACCTACCTCATGTTTTCAGTCCTGGACTGTTATGTATACCAGAACAGCACTTCTTAAACTGTGGGTGTGAAAAATTTGGCAACAGTCAAAGGTTTCTGAATGTGCAATGACCAAAAATTAATTAAAAATCAAACGTGTAATGAATCTGAGGTGTTTCTTCAGGGCTTGCCAGTGTTACATCACTAGACTTCACTGCAGCCTTGGTTCTGAACACACAACATGCTCACTTTGCACTGTGCATGCTATCAAGCCAACAACACCAACAAACACCGAAGAGACACAAAAAGGAGTCTTGAGTGGAAAAAGTTTAAGAAGCCCTGCACTGGAAAGTCAAAATTGCCAAAGAAGATGCCAATTCTGATTTGATCAGTGGCATAAGCTTACTCTTGAGGGGTTTTTTTCACTTTTAATAAGCCTCCACTAATCCATTTTTAAACTTTTTTTCCATCAAAAAAAGGTATATAAACTTTATTAAATTATATTTCATTGTTTGCAAAAGAAACTTCATTAAAACAAAACAAAAATGGCAACTATGCAGAAGGTGTTGCCAGCATGGCCCCATTTTCCAGATTTGGGGGAAATCCATTTGGTGACTTGAATTAGGATGAAGAACTAATATACAGCTAAACAAAAGTTATAAGATTGTAGACTTAGAGTTGAAAGAGACTTCATAGGTCATCTAATTCAACTACTTTATTTTACAGATGATGAAACTGAGACCCAGAGAGCTCATGACTTGTCCAAGGTCACACAATATCAGGGCAAATATTTGAACCCTGGTCCTTTGACTCCAAACCCAGCAGTGTTTCAACTGAAACACCCCGCCTCCTTTTACTGAGAGAACCCTCTCTGAGAGTTCACAGACAGAATTGGAGCAAGTCAAGCTACTTGAAATAATAATAACTAATATTTATATAGTGAATTAAGGTTTGCAAAGCACCTCCCACAGACAAACTTATTTGAGCCTCACAAAAACTCCATGAAATAGATGCCATTATCACCCCCATTTTACAGATAGAAAAACTAAGGTGGGGCAGCTAGATGGCACAGTGGATAGAGCACCGGCCCTGGATTCAGGAGGACCTGAGTTCAAATGTGGCCTCAGACACGTAACACTTACTAGCTGTGTGACCCGGGGCAAGTCACTTAACCCCATTGCCTAAGCAAAAAAAAAAAAAAAAAAGAACTTGAAAAACTCAGGCTTAGAGAAAGTAAGTGGACCTATGGCCACATTATTAGTAAATATCAGAGGTTGAAGTCAGTTACTCTTCATCTAGCAGTTTTTCCATGATATTACATGGGCTCTTGGTATATTGCTATCACTGCACCCCTGGCCTGGGTTGGTGGGAAGTGGGTTCCCAAATAGATATAACTCCTGTGTATAATTCCATCCTTATTTACATGAATTTATAAGTCATCATCGAGAATGAGCTCTTTAAATTATCTTTTTAACCCTAATGGTGAACAGGCATTAAATTCATTCAGGATTAATTGCTGTTTATCATTTTGGTTATTGAAATAACTCGAGTAGATAGATCTAGGAGTAATTAGGTGACGTAGTGGATAGAGAACCAAACCTGGGGTCAAGATGACATGTGTTCAAATCTAGCCCCAGACACTTACTAACTGTGTGACCCTGGGCAAGTCACTTAACCCTGTTTGCCTCAGTTTCCTCATCTGTAAAATGAGCTAGAGAAGGAAATGGCAAAACACTTTAGTATCTTTGCCACGAAAACCCGCAAATGGGGTCACGGAGAGTCAGACACAAGTGAACAACAAGATAGATCTGATCATATGGGAGCGGGACGGGGGGGGAGGAAGGAGTATGAAATTAATTCCTATCTGTATGGCTTCAGTTGAATTGGAAGTGTAGCAAAAGAAAAGCTATGATCAGGTTGTCTACAGGGCTTATCATTCTCTTTTTGTGAATCAGCATTATAGATTTAATGGCCCTTGGCTGAAGAACATGAGTTTCTTTTCAATCTCTTAATTGCCCTTGACATTGATAAGAGTTTCTAGAAGACCCAGGTCACCACCTTGGTTATGACTATGTTACTAGGACAGGGTCTTTGTATAAAGATAAGTCTGATATGGTGCAATCAAATCGTACCACATATCAACTCAAATCACAGAAGGACTTCTGGAAATGAATACCTTTAGCATCTCCTACCTATGTAAAGTTAGGCAAGACAGTTTCTTCATCTGTAAAGTGAAGGGGTTAGACTAGAACATAAGTTTTTAGCCTTTTTTTTTGTCCCATTGGCAGTGACACCTATCCTCAGAAGAATGTCTTTAAAAACATAAAATATAAACTACATAGGATTACGAATGAGACCAATTATATTGAAATACAGTTGTCAATATATATATATTTTTTAAGTTCACGGACCCCAGGCTAAGAACCTTTTTACCAGATGACCTCTGACATCTTCCAAATCAGGATCTGTGCTCCCACAATCCTCACTCAGGTAGCTACATACTGTGGTTTCTGTGGCCAGGCCTGTTGGACCAGAAAGGGAAAATGGATTCCATCGTTATGGTTAACCATGAACCTGAAGGATCTGTGTTTGTCATTTCTTTTCTCTTAAACTGTGGTTAATTTTTCAGGGTATGGAGCCAGCCTCATGCATGCCCTAAAGCCACCGGTTACCAAGCACAGACAGCACACGCCTTTACTTAAAAAGGCCGAAGAGAGGCATGTTCCACCTGAATCCAATTACATCTGGTGAACCCCCAGCATCTGAAACGTTTTAAGTTACACCATGTTCATAGCCTTTGTTAACCTTTCATGTGTTGAATGTTAGAATGCTGTTCATTACAGGGAAGAATACTGGCCTGAATTTTATTAGCTTCATTATAAATCACCGAGCTGATTTTCCTTTTAAGTCTTCTACGAGCTTCTTTAGCATGGTGGCGTAGATCTCATTTTGATTCTTTTTAACGACATTTCTGTTAGAAAGTCCATTGATCAAGTTAAGCTTAGCTGCAGATGATTTTCCAAAACTGAAAATGCAATGGTAAGGTAGGTGATTGTAGCACATTATAGAGGCGGTACCCTTGACTTAAAAAAAAAACAAACCACAAATCACAGAGAAGGGATTGGGCAAGGCAATGATTGCTGTGACTGGCTACTGTGTTTTGCCCTTAAAAAATTTCTTTATTATTTAGATCTAAATCTAAATATCGGTTACTTAGATCTAAATATTGGATATTTAGATCTAAACATTAGACATTTAAAGCTGTGTTGCTTTTTAAGGAAAAACGAATGCATCCTAATTTTTTTTCAATCTCAGCACAATGTTTTGATTTTCCTGTTTTTCCTGAATTCTCAGTATTAAAAAAAAACAACACTTGCTCAGTGGCATTTATACAATATAATATATTGTATACAGTAAAGTAGAAATATAATGTATGATCTCTTTTGCATCGTCTTGAAGCAATATAATATATTGTAAACAAAGCACAACTCTTGTGTAATAAACTGTATACTGACTGATGTGTATAAAATAAAGGTGAGGCTTTAATTTTCTCAAAGGTTGCATGATGTGGTCTTTATACGTTGTAATCAGTCTCATGACTGAGAATTAATAGTGCAGCTGCTTTCTTTTTTTTAGTAGAAACTGGGGACTGTGAATGTGGAATATAGCCATTGGTATGTTGGTAAATAGTTAACAATCAGATCTCTGGGGGGGAGGGGGAGAGGAAGGGAATGTAGTCACGACACACTTTAAGTTTAATCTGAATTATGAATGTTTCTTCATCACATTCTTAAGTTCAGAGTCCTAGGGATGGGGAACCTGCCACCTTGAGGCCACATGTGGCCTTTTAGGTCCTCAAGTGTGACCCTTTGAATCTGCTTGGATTCAGTCAAAGGGTTACACTTGAGGACCTAGAGGGCCATATGTAGCCTGGAGGCTGCAGGTTCCCTACCCCTGGTCTAGACAATCAACAAAACAATAAATCAAGCTCTGACTTGTAGCACTTGCAGATTTCCCAGGTATAAACACTGGCATTGGAAATTGAACAATTGGCCCTCACAAAATGATATGAACTGGCTTTAGCTCACCCCTGAACATAGCAAACACTGCCAAACACAGCATTTGCACTGGTGGATTTTGCTGAATTGCTTTTTTTTTTCTTTTTTTAAAAAATTTTGTTTCAAGGGATGGCTTGCTGGAAAGGAGAGTGGAGAGAAATATATTCAGAAATAAAGTTAAAAATAAAAGATATCAATAAAAATAAAATTTTTGAAAATTGGGTGTGTGATGGCAATGATGGGCATTTGTTATGATGTCATGGAGAAGAAGAAAATTCAGCTGCTGATTTCCCTTTATCTGTCTCCAGACTCATGACAGAAGGATTTGAAAGCCACTGCAAAGCTACAGTGATTAGCTAAACCTCTAGCTTAAAATGTTATGGCCAATCCCTCAAGGATAGAAAGACATGCTGGAACTTCAGCCTAATGCTGTCCTTAAACTGTATTATAAGTAGAATAGAAGAGTATTATAAGGATATTCTAAGCCACCCAGTAATAAACTCCTTTATGTATTGGATCCTATAGCAGCAATTTTGGTCCCTATGGGACAAGCAGCATGAAATGTTTCCTAAAATCAACTTTTAAAGACAAATTCATTTGGGGAGAAGAGACCCAAGGAAACAGGACCCTACTGGGGGAGGACAAAGACTGTGGGATATTGGCCTGTATGGGTAGAGGTCACTGTGGGGGATGAGACAGGCCTAGGCAGAGAGTTTACCTGGGATGAGGTTGCCAGGGTAGGAGTGTACCATTTGGTGGGACTTTGACTTCTTCCTAACTAGGTGCTAAAGCAGGTTGCTACCTGCTGTCAACCCACCCTAGTTATAGCTCTGTAAAACAGATCTCTGTTTATACCGACTACTGAGCTAGGACACATCAAGTGAGGTAGCTGGTTGGAGCAGTGGTCAGAGTGCTGGAGGTTTCAGCACATTGTCCAGCAGTGTGCCAACTAATGATTCCCTTCATTGCCAGACTTCTAGAAACACTCACCTAGATCTAATTCCTTCTCACCTACTCATTCATTCTGCGAAATCCCATGCCCTGGCTTCTTCCATCATATAAGCAGTCAATAAGCATTTATTAAGTGTTTATGGCATGCCAGTCACTGCACTGAGCACTGAAGATACAAAGAAAGACCAAAATGTAGACCCTGCCCTCAAGGAGCTCACAGCCTAATGGAGAAGACAACATATAAATAACTTTGTACATAGAAGATACATAGAAAGTTTTGTGGGTCGTTTCAGTCATGTCTGACTCTTCATGATGCCATTTTTGCAAAACTTTGTAGAACCCTTATAGTAAAATCCTCTAAAATTATTATTTTAACGTTGTGATTATTCACTCATCTTCAGTCTTTTCTGACTCTTGGTGACCCCATTTGGGGTTTTGTTGGCAAAGATACTGGAGTGGTTTGTCATTTCCTTCTCCAGCTCATTTTACAAATGAGGAAACTGAGGCAAACAGGGTTGAGTGACTTACTCAGAGTCATATTGCTAGTAAGTGTCTAAGGCCACATTTGAACTCAGGAAGATGAATCTAGTGTTCTATCTACTGCACTACCTAGCTGCCCTATATACAGAGTAGAGGGAGTGTGATCTCTGAGGGAAGGCACTTTCAGTAGAGGAAATTGGGAAAGACCTCCTTCAGAAGGTGGGATTGGAGCTGAGGCTTGAAGGAATCTGGTAAAGCCAGGAGAGAGAATTGAGGGGAGAGAGAATTCTGGGCATGTGGGATGGCCAGTAAAAAGGTATGGAAATAAGAGGTGGAAAGGTATATTTCAGAAACATAAAGAGTGCCAGTGTCACTGGGTCTGATAGGAGGTGGAGGGGAGTAAAGTGTAAGAATCCTGGAAACCTGGAAAAGTAGGAAAAGGCCAGGTTGTGAAGGGATTTCAAAGCAAACAGAGAGTTTTATATTTGATCCTGGAGGCAGCTGATCTGGTCAAATCTGCATTTGATTCAAATTTTTTTTTTTTGGAAGCTTTGGATGTAGGAGTTTTGACTTTGTTGTCTTCTTCTGGTTGTATGTTTTGATCTTCTTTGTCACCAAAGAAAGATTCTATTGTCTGACTTTTTTTGTGCATTTTGCTCATGTTCCCAGCCAATTACTTAACTTTTAAACTTATTGTTAAGGTAGGGGTCTGCTTCCAATGTGGAGAATGTACTGTCCCAAGCTTCAGGGGTTTTGTGCAGCTGTTTTCAGAGATACTTCTAGGGACCTGTAAATTTTCAGTTCTTCCAAGGTGGTATGATCAAGAGCAAGAGCAAGGTGTTTACCCCTTTCCTGGCCTGTGCTCTTGTCTGTGAGTGACCACAAGCACTTTTTTCTGCCTTGGAACTGTGAGGAGGATTTCCTCTCCACTGCTACTACAAGCTTCACCCCACGCCAGCGCTCCTCCTCGCCCCAGGACCACCACCCAGAACCGTGACTCAGATCCAAGCATGGGCAAAGCAAAAGAATCCTTCCTCAGGAGCAGCAAAGAGATCCCTGCAATTCCACTGCTGATCAGCCACTCGATTCCCCCTCTGTCTGTGAGCTGAGAGTTCCAGAAGTAGCCGCCACTCCGGGGGCCGGGACTAAGTTTCTCTCTCTGCAGTCACAGACCTTTCCTCCTGGCCTTCTAAGTTGCCTTTGGCATTTGTGGGTTGAGAAGTCTGGAAACCACCACAACTGCCCATGATTCAGTCCCCTAATGCCTGCTCCGGGTTCGCAGAGGCCTTGTCTTTGCCTGTGCACCCTGTGCACTCCTCTCCCAGCCCAGCGCAAGAGACCTTTCCAATCAACCATCCAGGTTGTCTTGGGCTGGAAATTTGTTTCACTCTCTCTTTTTGTGGGTTCTTCTGCTTTAGAATTTGTTAAAAGCCGTTTTTTACAGGCATTTGGAGGGGTTTGGGGGAGAGCTCAAGCAAGTCACTGCTTTTACTCCACCATCTTGGCTCTCCCCACCTCCCCCAGATCTGCATTTGAGGACAATCACTTTGGCAGCCTGTATGGAGGACAGATAAAACTGGGGGGGAGATTTGAAGTAGAGAGAACAATAAGCAAGTTATTGTAGTATTTTAGAAGGGAGGTGGTGGGGGCCTGCAACAGCACGGTCATGTTGTAAGTGGAAAGAAGGGAACTTATGTGAGAGATGTTCTGAAGATGGAAATGGAAAAACCAAGCAATATGTTGGAATATGTATGGTGGATGAGAATGAAGAGTGGAGAGTGTGACACAGGTCAGAAGATTTGGTGACTGGGAAAATGGTAGTGCCTTCAACAGTGAGAAAAGATGGAAAACAGGGATGATTTGGGGAAAAAGATAAATGAGACTGGCATTGAAATATTCACGGGATCCTGTTCTAAATGTCCAAGAGGTAGCTGGTGAAGTGAAACTAAGGATTAGGAGAGAGGAATAAATAGATCAGAAAACAGCAAACCATTCCAGTATCTTTGTGAAGAAAACCCCAAATGGGGTCATGAAGAGTCAGGCACAACTGAAATAACTAAACAACAACAACAAAAATAGATCAGGATCATTTTGTTAGAGATAATAACTGAGCCCATTAGAACTGATGAGATCACCAAGCGAGACAAGATAGAAGAAGACCCAAGGCAGATCCCTGAGGGACACCCACAATGATCGGGCATGACATGGAGAAAGCAGTGGCAAAGGAGATGGAGGAGTGGTCAGACACATAGGAAAAGAAGCAAGAGAAAGCAGTATAATGAAAACCTAGAGAGAAAAAATTATGAAGGAGAGGAGGTTGATTGACAATGCTGAAGACTATAGAGGGGCAATAAGGATGAGGACTGAGAAAAAGTCATTACAGTTAGCAATTAAGAGCTCTTGGTAACCTTGGGAAGAACCATTTCAGATGAATGGGAAGGTCAGAAGCCTGCTGCAGAGGGTTTAGCATTGAAAGAGAGGAGAGGAAATGGAAGCATCATTTGTAGATGGCTTTCCCAAGGAGTTTAGCCCCAAAAGGGAGGAAAGGAATTCAACAATCAATAGCTACCAAGGAGGGCCAGATCAAGTGAGGGCTTTTAAAGATGGGAGAGACACAGGTGTGTTTGTAAGCAGAAGGGAAGCAGTCAAAAGAGAAGGAGTCATTAGGGACTACTGAGAAGGTGGGGATAAAATAGAGGGAAAAATGCCAGAGGAGATTGGATAGAATGAGATCAAAGATGCCTATGGAGGGGCCACTTCTTTGAATGAAGGAGGAGAGAGTGGGGGAAGACATTTGAGTGAGGTGAGGTGAAGAGGATGCAAAAAGAGGGACCTGTTAACAAATGGCCTCAGTTTTTTCAGTGAAATATAAAGTTCTCAATGAAGAAGGTAGGGAGAGGGTTGCTGTGGGAGGCTTGAGGAGGGTTGAAAAGATTTGGAAGAGTTGTCATATGAATAGTGTAAGAGGATTGCTTTGCCACAGTGAGGGCCCAGTTGAGACCATATAATGTACATTTATATCACACTCGATTTTGTTATTTTTTTCTTTTTTTTAGCGGCATGTAAATAGGAGAAAAGGTGACAGTTAGTAGGAGTAATTCAAGATTGGGGTTTGGCAAAACACAATTGGTGATAAGTCAAGGGGGTAAGAGACCCAAGTATAAAGGATAGGATAAAGGTGAACTGGTTCACTAAGGGGTTGAGAAAGGGAAGGGAGGAGGGTGTAGCCAGTGCAGGAGTGATGGTCTAGGAAAGAATTGAGGGCCATAAAGGTTAGAGGTCACAATGAAGATGAAGAACAGGATTTAGGGTTGCAAGGTAGAGGAAAAGATGGAATGAGGAAAGATTATAATCAGGTAAAGGAATTTCAGAGTTCATGAGCATGGAAGTGCAACACTTGAAGGTGATGGCAAGATCAAGGGGATGAGCAGAAGAATAGGTCCTTAGAACTATTCCTGGTACAAGGGCAGGAGTTGGGAGGGGGGGGGGGAAGCCTATGAGCCAGGCACTAAACCCATTGAGGAAGGAAGGAGAATGTTCTGAGGATCAGTAGGACAAAGCCACCAGAATCTTGAATGGATAATGAATTTGGATTTAATGAACCTTAAAGGAAGAGGAGTTACTGGGAAGAGGGATCATTTGGGAATGGCAATGGTGAATAAAGAATATTTTGACTCCCCCATTAAGACCAGTGACTTAGAAAGATGAGTGAAAGTTCGACCAGTACTGGAAAGTAAGACCAGGGATGGAGAATTATCAAGAAAGAGCCAAGACTCAGTGAGAGCTAGAAGATGGAAGGACTGAGAAAGAAAAAGGTTTAAGATGAAAACAAGTTTGTTAATTATACAATTGGGGTTGTATAATTTCCATAGAGAACAATGGAAGGGGTGAGTAGACCTGAAATGATTGAGGGAATAAAGGAGTCTTTGTACGAGGATGATCAGTGGTTCAGAATCCCTAGGATGGGGAAACATGAGGGGGTACAAGTATGCTAATGATTGGGGAATGGGTACAAGTAGCAAATTAGTAGTTGAAGAAAGGTCCATTGAGGGGAAGCTAGGTGGTGCAGTGGATAGAGCTCTGGCCTTGGAGTCAGGAAGACCTGAGTTCAAATCTGACCTCAGACACATGACACTTACTAACTGTGTGTCCCTGGGCAAGTCACTTGACCCCAATTGTCTCATCAAAAAAAAAAAAAGAAAGAAAGAGAAGTCCATTGAGGTAGCTATTGAGGCAAGATTTGAATCCAGGTTCCCCTACTCTGTTTACTGTATCACGTTGCCTCTCCTTGGGAGACCAGGCAGAAATGGAAAAAGAATAATATGATCAAATGATGATATAAAAATAGGATGCTTTGTCACCATAAGCAGAGGAGGTCAAATCCCTCATACAGACAGTCTAAACATAAACATTAAATAAATACATTGAGTAAATATTTACAAAAACACCTCAGATAAAATTAGAAACCCTACATGGGAAATACACATTGTCATAAGAGGTGGTCCTGTGTTTAGTATAACACTCATAAAGCTTTTACAGATAAATACAAAATACAAATAAAATCTGCACAACAAGGAGGATCCCATAGCATGCCTCTTTATGAGTGTTATCATCAGTTTTATCCATCACTCTTTGATATCTGACAGTCTCTATGATGTGGGTATTTCCTCCAAAGAAGCAGCTTGTAACCCATCTGTGCATTCCCAGGCTGTGTAATTCCTTTCCCAAATGCTTCATAGCATGTCCATCCAGTGTTCTAGGGGCCTTACTTTATATTTCTTGCCTCTGCATGACACTAATTGAGCACACAGACTGTCCATGATCAGTACTAAGAACCTATATTAATGGCATGGACAAATAAAGCCACAAGTAATTAAAATTCAGTTAAATTTGTCCTTTGCATTATGAGATAGAAGATATAATTTCCTAATTATGTTTTGCCTAAGCAGATTTTAAAATTACTTTTCATTCCCTGAGAGCACATATAACCAACAGAAGGCAGGAAGCCAAAAAATATACTGGGTATCAAGGGAAATCCAGAATGGGATGATAAGCTGCCACAGCTCATCCACAAAGTGATTAAGCCACACATGAATAATAGAAATAGATGCGCTTATATAAGCACAGGTTATTCTCACTTTCCCACTCTAGTTAAAAACAAGGGATTCAGAGCTTCTTTCTAATTATTGTAGGGCATCCCTGGGTATGTTCCTAAGGGAGGATATGGATTGATGATTTAGATAATTGATGAAAAAGAGGATGAGGGCAGGTTTATCGATCAATATTCCTCTTCCCAAGGAGATAGGATCCTCAATCTGGTTTCCAAGACCATAGATATAGAGAGTAAAGTATAATTAGACATATAAGCTTTGAACTTATATCTCATTTCCTTTTCTTTGAATAATGCTTAGTGGGTACTTCAAAAATGTTCACTGAAAACCTAATCTGCTCTATTTCCTAGAATTCAGTCCCTGGCCAGCTCTTAAAATCTACTATTGGTGCTAGAAATATTAGAATGCTTATCAAACTAATCAAGTCATCCACAGTTTACAGGATTTCTGTGGTGTCCAAGTTTCAGACCCATATAACCAATATGGCGACACTTTCTGACAGGATACAGAGGTTTAAGTTAGGAAATGGAACAGAAAGAGAGATAGCCTCTCACTCTCTCCTCCAGCTCCCACCTTTGGAATGTAGGGGTGGCCACTCTTCTCAAACCACACCTTTTCCCTCCCTTCAACTTCCTCGTCAATTTCCTCTCCTTGGGAGAAAATAATGGATAAGACTGCCCTCCAGCAGCCTAGCCCTCACCAGGCACAGACCAGCGTCAGATGGAATGATGGAAATAACTCGCTCCTGAGGCTAACTGGCCTCAAAGAGAAGCCTAAGGTTGACTGTACCTGCTAATACCACCAAAGGCTGTTCACTCAAGACTTCTGCAAAAGCCAGGGCTAAATGGTTCCAGTTCTGTGGTTAATCTCCTCTGCTATTGAGGAGCTTATAGGCGTTATTAATAAAATCAAAGCCATAAGTTTCTCTCTTAATCAGCTTCGCCCCCGAGCTAGGGAAAAACAAACCCAAGTGTTTTGGACTGAGAGTCAAAAGTCTGTCCTGTTTAATCTCAGTGCCACGAACTATTCTCTGGCTCGCTGTGTTGCAGCCTCGCTGTTTAAGTCACAAAGAAGTTATGACCAGTCATAGTTTTATGTCAAGGGTACCCTAGCTTTCCCAAACACCATTAGGTAGGTATTAGGAACAACTTCAAAAACAAAGCATAAGATTTTAGTAAATGCCTGCTTACTTACTTTACTTACTTTAGTAAATGCCTACAGGCAGAGGGTGAAGGAGATAAAGCCCTTCCAAGGGTTTTTTCACTGATCTCAATGTTAGTCCAGCCACACCCCTTCCTCACACATTAGAAAAATGGAGGACCAGGAAGTCTATGCCTAGGTCACATAAGTAGTAAGTGTCAGAAGTAGGATTCGAACCCAGAGCTCTTTCCAGTGTTCCTACCAACAATAGAAGGAAGAAAAACATTTTCATGACAGGAGGATGAATGACATTCTTGAATGACTGACTGACTAAATGATGCTAGATGCTCAGAACCAGTAAAAATGTAATATTTACATAGCAAGTTAAAATTTTTGCACAAAGACTAGCAAGGGAATGAAGTCTTGGGACCCTTGCTTTCCCTGGTTCCAGGATGTCATCTCCAAGGTACAGCAAACACTAAAGCAGCCAGAGAGATATTCAAGCAAGCCATAATGATGGGTGTGATCCAGTGACAAAATGGAAGAATTAAGATGGTAATTCACATTTATTTATGTACACATCTCCCCTGGTAGAATGTAAGCTCCTTAAAGGAAGGGACTGTTCTATTTTTGTCTTTGTATTCCAAGAGTATTGCATAATGCCTGGTACATACCGAACACATTTTTGCTGTTTAGTCCATTAGTCATGTTTGACTCTTCATGACCCCATTTAGAGTTTTCTTGGCAAAGATACTGAAGTGATTTACCATGTTCTTCTCCAGCTCATTTCATAGATGAGGAAACTGAGGCAATCAAGGTTAAATGACTTGCCTAGGGTCACACAGCTAGTAAGTGTCAGAGCTCAAATTTGAACTCAGGTCCTCCTGACATCAGAGCCTCTATCCACTTCACCACATACTTTGTAATTTTGGAGAGGGTGGAAGAGGGCAACAGCAAAAGAAGGGATCACACCCCAAAAGCTGAGCCTTGAAGGAACCTAGGATTTCTAAGAGGAGATGAAGAATAAATGAATAGGTGAAATCCAACAAAATGGATATCTTAGCTTCAATTAAACACATAGTAGGCACTTAATAAATGGTTGTTGAATGATTTATTTTCCATTTGCCAACTCATCAAATACTTGAAGACAGCTATCATGACCCTGGTAAGTCTTTTCCAAGATGTAAACATTCCCTTGTCTTTCAAAAAATTCTTACATCACATGGTTGTGAACTTCCTCACCACTGTAGTTACCCACCTCTAAATATGCTATAGGCAGAGGTTTGCTGGTAAATGTTTAAACTCCAATATTTTACTCAATTGCCAGGCCACACCTGAAATACATAAATCCAGTAGTAAAAGCACGTAATTAAGAGATGACAAAACAGTATAAGAAACAAGAAAGAGAATCAAGTAATAAAACATCCACAATACCCTACACAAAGAGGTATAATTTTCTATACCTCTGAGGGAGTTATAATCGAATACCCCTTCAATCCTTCAAACTTTTTAGAATAGTGGTAGGGAATAGTCCCAGTGCTTAGATGATCTTTCCTATAACTTCCTAGGAGACTAGAGAGCAGTTGAAAGCTCTCATCGTGACTCTGGAGTCATCATGGTCCAGACATGACAGGGGTTAGAGGAAGAAATGGCCGTACTGCTCCATATCATCGCCATCTCTCTCATCACTCCAAAGAGAATTCTCTTCTTGCCTGTGTAACTAGGGTGGGCCTTTAGAGCATGCCCAGTTTGGCTCACATAGAGCTGGTGCTGGAAGAGATACACAATTTAGCTATAATGTGCTCCCTGACCTCATAGATATTAGATGCCTTAGGAAATCCTTAGTTGGCATCCCCACTGCTAAACTGAAAGTATTGGAAATGAGCTTTTAAATGATTTTCCTCCTTAGTCGTTTGAAAATCTGGTCCTGGCTTATTATTACATATTACCTTATTTCTGAACCAAAACCAGACAGAGGAGGCAATGGCGTGGTAATGAAGTGTGTCTTAATGTAACAACCTTCCTGGCTCCAGCTTTACGCCACACTTGAACTGGCTGGTGAAAAAAATAGGCGATTCTATGACATACTGTCTCAGGGTGGGAGCTAAAAGTCTACAGTCTGGAATTCCTGAAGTGACTGCTCTTTGGGACAGAAAATTTTTAAAGATGATTAGGTTGAAATGGAAGCAAGTCATAGCATTGGCTTTGCTGAGCGCTTAATAAGGCTTTAGCTTATCCAACAATATTGTGAGAGTTAGCAAGGCAAACATCAAGGAGAGAAATGTGGCTAGCAATGAAGGATAATTAGAGATTTGATGTGATGGCTTTTACCGGATGATACCTAGATTCAAAACTTTTATTGTCCTCTTCCTTGGATCATAGAGTTAGAGTAGGAAGGAATCATGGAGGTCCCCTGGTCCAATCCCTTCAATTTTTACAGATGAGGATACTGAGGCTACTACCACACTGTACTGTAGTAGTGGTTGAGTATTAGGGAGTGTATTGGTTCCTGCCTCAGTGACTTTAGTAAAGTCCTTTTGCCTTTCTGGTATCAGTTTCATCACTTGTAAAATGACAGATTAGATTATACAACCTCTAGAGTCCCTTCTGGCTCTAAATCTATGATCAGATGAGCTTATTAAAAAGGACACTAGAATTGAAGCTAAGACATCCATTTTGTTGGGTTTCACATATGCATTTATTCTTCATCTCCTCTTAGAAATCCTAGGTTCCTTCAAGGCTCAGCTTTTGGGGCATGATTCTTTCTTTTGCTGATGCCCTCTTCCATTCTCTCCAAAATTACGTAGTATTTATTTTATCTTTTGTGTGTGTTTAGTTATCTGTGTACATGTTTCCCACCAATAAAGTATGATCTGTGACTCAATGTCTATTTGCATAAGACTCTCTTCATTGATAGAAATTGAATATTCAGTGCTCCACACTTTTATGAGGGGGTGAAGTAAGCAAAAGCTTGGGAAAATGGAGATCCTAGTTCTTGTGGCTTCTAGCTTCGAGAAAGCAGACACAGGGTTCGAGATTCTTTTCAAGACCCTGAAGGGAGAGAAAGACTCTCAGAAGAAGCCACCACGTAGAGAAGCTGGCACTTCAACCATGTCTCTAGACTTTGGAGAATTTCTCCTTGATTGAGGTCTAGGATTTTCTTTCTCTTAATTGAGTTGTCTTGCTCCTAATTGGAGAGTTCATTCACTTTATATTGTCTGGTATATTCTCACATGTATACCTCATCTGATTTTTGATTTGCTATTGACTTGAATAAATTGCTTCATTTGCTATTTGCTAAGTATGTTCCTTGTGGAACCGGTTTTTGGTAGGAAGGGAATCCCTTGGGTATATATGTAGATATAGATACAGATACATAGATATATATGTATGTATGTATGTATGTGTATATATATATATATAATATATATATATATATATACACACATATCACTTGGGGCACTCCTTCCCCATTAAGATATAGCAAGGAAGATCTCAGTTTGAACTTAAAAATTCTTTCCCCTAAACTGCCACATTTAAGGGTGCAAACAGATAGAATTCTAGTAGTATCAGAGGTGGGGAAGAGAGAAAATATTAGTGTGTGTAAGAGGGAGTGAGAGAAAATATGTGTGTGGTGAGAGAGAAAATATGTATTTGTATGTGTATGTGTGTGTGTGTGTGTGAGAAAGACAGAGACAAAGAGAGACAGAGAGACAGAAAGAGAGAGAGAGAGGCCAGCCACTGGCCCCAACCGTCTACCTCTCAGTGATCAAAATCTTCCTTGGAGAAGGGTAGATGAAGGAGACCTTTGGAGATATCTATTCACGCTTCCCCGTGAGCAACCTCTAGACAGATTCATGTGGACATATGTAACCTAGAAGATTAAAACAGTACAACATATACCACACTCCCTACTACAAGAAGTATAAACTTCTTGGGAAAAGAGATCATTTTAATGTGTTTTTGTATTCTCAGCACCTAACACTATGCCTGGCATGTAACAGGGGCTGAAATGAATGGAAATGAGTGGATGAATGAATCCCTGGACATATGAACAAACTTCAGACTAAGAGTTGGACATCATCTATACGTATAACATTTGGAAAATACTTGACTCCTTTGAGCCTCATAAATAGAAACAATAATGCCTGCCCTGGCTACCTTATATAGTTGTTCTGATAGTCAGATAGGGCAACATCTGTGAAAGTGTATTTTTATACAAATGTAAGGTGTTAACTGCTTCTCTGGGATCTGAAGGATTGTCAGCCTAATTCAAGGACCTTAGTTACTATCTTAATGGGTACTGTGTTTCATGGTATGCAAACTAACTGGGACAAAATAAAATAATTAAATGTATTGATAAACAATAAGCCTTATACCTTTTTATTGCTTAAAAAACTTTTAAAATATGCAACTGGAAGAATTTCTGGTTACATAACAATGTTTGGGTTTTTTTTCCCAAATAAATCAACTGACTTCAGCCTCACTTTCCTCATCTGTAAAATGAGAATATTGGACTAGATGAGATCTGAGTTTCATTCTCGATCTAAATCTATGATTTTATAATGATTCCATGATGTCAATTACCTATTTTTTCCTCTCTGTTTCCCAACTTGATCCCAGTATATTCCTATTTGTCCAAGTGTTAGTCATTTTAAAAACACCTATTCTTTATAGAGATTTTCTTATTTAGATCATGACTTGCTTCTCTAGTTTCACCTAAGCAAAGACAAATGGAACCCATAAAAGAGATTAAGGAATAGTCACTTATTAGGAAGAATTTATTAGGAAGTTCATGTTAATTACCTCATCAAAGAGCCAGAGTGCTCTAGGCAGACAAAACTGCTATTACAATCACAGAAATGAAAGTAAGCAATTTAATAAAGGTTATTTATGTGCAATCATGTAAAATATATTTCCATATTAGTCACAGTTTTGGAAGAAAAAACAGACCAAAAGGAAAAAAAAACAGTAAAAAAATAATAAAGTAAGTGAAAAGAGTATACTTTGATGTGTATTCAAAGTTCATCAGTTCTTTATCTGGATGTGGATAGCATTTTTCATCATGAGTCCATTGTAATGTCTTGGATCGTTGGATTGCTGAGAAGAGCTAAGTCATTCATAGCTGATCATCATACAATGTTGCTGTTACTGTGTACAATTCCTGGTTCTGCTCATTTCACTTTGCATCAGTTCCTACAAATCTTTCTAGGCTTTTTTCTGAAATCTGCCTGCTCATCATTTCTTATTTTAACCATCAACTCTTTTTTTTCCTCTTTTATTTATTTATTCATTCCTTCATTCATTTGTTTGTTAGTTTACTTGTAGTTTTCAACATTCGCTTTTTATAAGATTTTGATTTCTAAACCCCACCTCCCCTCCACTTCCCTAAGATGTGAGCCATTGACTCTTGAGAAAGGATTTAACAGTGCACAAGATTACGTGATAAGTGCGTCATAGAATTATAAACAATGACCTTTGGGAGTCAGGAAATTTATCTGTAATAAGCAACAGTCTTTGAAGAGTTTCCAAGTATGAGCTCCATGAGGAGAGAAGCTTATGTTTTATTTATCCCCACCCCTCAAACTGCTCTGTCACCTAGGGCCTAGTACAATATCACACGTTTAATAGACAGTAAATGCTTGTTGGGAAATGAAAACCCACTCCCTTTCTCCAAGACCCTTGTCTCTAGCATCCATCTGCTTTCCTTAGGTCTTTTTGCCTTTTCCCAGTTTCCCAACAAGGGGCATTTATTAGACCACTAAGACTGGCTTCTTTCAGGAGACTAAATCTTCCCAGAGAGGTAGTGAACATTATCCCAGAGAGCCCACGCAAATACACACATCCTTTTCAATACCCTGTTATTCACAAACAAACCTGCCAGTAGCCTTGGATTTCCTGCCAAGGTTAACATGAAGAGAGGCTATGTGACAGGTTGTATTTCATGAGCCTTTCAGCAGGGAGTTTGTGATCTCCCAATACAGTCTTTTGACAGGACGCCTCCTATCAGAAATAACCATCTGGCGGGATTTACGTTAGTCTGGGCCTCTGATTCTCATGGACTATTCCAAATTACTTTTAAGGTGAGTGTCAGCAAATGTCTTGATCCATCAAAATCATGAGCTTTGAGGGCTCAGGGGAAAATGAAAGGTATTTGATATTTTTTGGGTGAATTTTGCAGCATCTGTCCTGCAGTTTATCAGTGTGACTGTTGTAGTCTCTAATGATTCCATAAATCAGCCAGAATCATGACAGAAGGATTTCTAATTGGATCATGGAAGCAATCTGGCCAATAGAAATCTGATGATTATTGAGGCAGTTGAGGAAAAAACTTGCCTAATCCAATTCCCCAAATCTCTATAAAAGGCTGAGACAGTAAAGGAACGTCCCCAAACAAGGGGAATATTTGATTCTAGCAACATGTTCAGGAAAATGTCTGACAGAGCAAAGTCAAGCAGGGCCTTCATGCCACTTGTCAGATTTGATGGCTCTTGTATCTCACTTTTCCAGCATCTCATTCTAACTTCATTTCAGCACCTAGATGTAGTCCCTTGAAATGGTAGAGCTACACCTTAGAGATGGTGACATGGATAGAGGGGCTGGGCCTGGAGTTAGGAGAACCTCAGTTCAGATCTAGCCTCAGACATGTCTTAGCTGTGTGACATTGGGCAAGTCATTTAACCTCTATTTGCCTCAGTTTCTTCAACTGTAAAATAGGGATGATAGCAATACCGACCTCACAGAGTTGTTGCGAGAATCAAATGTGTTAATATTTGTAAAATGCTTAGCACTGTGCCTGGCACACAGTAGGCATTTAATCAATGCTTGTTTCCTTCCCCTGCCTCTCCTAGCACATAACAACAACAACAACAATAACTAGCATTTATATAGTACCTATGTGCCAGGTACTGTGCTAAGCACTTTATAAATACTATCTTATTTGATCCTCACAACAGCTTTCAGATACTGTAGATGCTGTTATTACCCCCCCCCCCATTTCACAGATGAGAAAACTGAGGCAGCCAAAGTTAAGTGACTAGGTCAAACAACTAATATATTTCCAACTGAGGCTGGATTTGAACTCAAGTCTTCCTGACTCCAAGCCCAAGTGTTTATTAACATGTTGACTGATGCCTGAGGAGCAGAATTTCTTCCAACATGAAACAGCTCTCTGAATATCCTTCAGGACCTGCTGTGTAAAAACAATTCAGCCTATAGTATGGAACTATGAGATCAACTGTCTTTATCATGAAGGAAAACTGATTTTCTTGTCCTTGTTTAAGTGACTCTTCAGAACACTTTGTTGGTATAAAGTTTTATTTCTTCATTTCCTCCCTCCCTTGTCTCCCTTTCTTCTTTTATTTCTTCCTCTCTTCCTTCTTCTCTCTCTTCCCTTCTCTTTCTCCTTCCTCCCTTCTTTCCTCCCTCCCCTCCTCCCTCCCTCCCTTCCTTCCTTCTTTCCTTTTTTCCTTCCTTCCATTCTTCCTTCCTTCCATCCTTCCTCCCTTCCTCCTGTTCATAAAACCAGCCCTCTAAAGGTGTGATTTCTTCAAGGCCTCTTTGCCTGCAGCTAAGGCAAACTGCTACTAAGTGAATGACGATTCCTTGTGTTTTGGTTGGAAGACAGTTCCAGCCCACATTCCAAAGGAATGGGAGCAAACTGATAAAAACCAGCAGAGAAGCCAGGGGTCTCTAGTGAGCAAAAAAACCACCCAAGCCAGAGTGTAAGTTCATTGTGTTCCGGCCTGGCTTCTGTTTGCTTGTACCTGAATCAGATATTTTCTTGACCCTGACCTGCTGGCTCTACTTCACACATTAGTGTCAAAGCTTTAGAGCCTCCATTACCTTTTGATTCTTCCTTTCCCTTTGGACTTTGTTGCCACTTTGGTTAATCTCCTTCACACTTCTCTGTGAATGACCTTTGCTTGTTTTGAACCTGATTCTGGCATTTCCCAGTGGCCTTTGAGAGCCTCCTTAGGCTCTGGGGACTTGATGGCATCTTCCTTAATGCCCTGAGTGGTCGTAACAGCCACATTACCCTTAGGTGTGGTTAAGTGGGGCAGAGAGTAGCGACCTTTCCATTGAAGAGTGCCTTTTCTATACGGAAAATGAAATCATTCTTATTGGAACAGCTAAGCATAAACACTAACTAGGCTTAACACAAACATATATAAAGAGAATACACAATTTAAAATGAGACTTGGAAATCAAACTTCACTAAGACCATATTATGCACATGAGAGTGGAAATACAGCAGAAAGAGCAGTCATTTTGGAGTCAGAAAATATGGGTGATTGAGGTTGATGCTGAGTTACAAATAGTAATGCAGTTTCTGCCCTCTTGGGTCTTACAGTCTAGTAGGAGGATGACATATATACAAACAATTATGTATCAAAATGATGTACAGTAATTAGCACATAGAGAGAAGTAGTTCAGGGTAGCGGTGGGCTTGGAGTTAGGAAGACTGCAGCTCAAACCCTGCCTCTGGCTGTCTACTAACTGTGTGGCCCTGGGCAAGGCACTTAACTTCTATGTCAGGCAGTCAATAAACATTTATTAAGCACCTACTGTGTACACTGTGATAAGCACTGGGGATACCAAAAACAAACAAAAAAGATAGTCTCTGATCTCAAGGAGCTCCCATTCTAATGTAAGAGACAAGGAAATAAATATATACCAACAAATTCTAGAGGGCTTCTCTCTCTCTCTCTCTCTCTCTCTCTCTCTCTCTCTCTCTCTCTCT